>NC_134268.1:152030171-152213495 GCF_031893055.1 Leptodactylus fuscus
ATTGAGCTTATATAGCGTGACTGAATTGCTGTGTATCACACTTAGCTTTTGGGGGGTAGACCCTTAAAAATTGGATTGAGCTGATATAGCCTGATTGAATTGCTGTGTCTCCCACTTAGCTTTGGGGGGTACAGCATTAAAAACAGGTTTGACCATACATGGCCTGACTGAACGGCTGTCTCCCACTTAGCTTTGGGGGGGTACAGCATGTGGAAAGCTGGGTTGAGGGTATAGAACTGGACTGAATTGCTCTGTATCCCTGTTAGGTGTTTGGGGGGACACCCCGTGGAAAGCTGGGTTGAGCGTATAGAACTGGACTGAATTGCTCTGTATTCCTGTTTCGGGGGGACACCCCATGGAAAGCTCGACTCCTCTCCCTGCAGTATAGCTTTGAAAAGAGCTATTGTTTTTCTTCAGTTTTTCCCTGCCTACTAAATCCTCTCTAGCCCTCAGCAGGTCATCTGTCCCTACATCTACAAGCCGCAAAATGACACGAAGATGGCGCTGGCTATTCTTATAAATGGGAGGTCACATGTTTTCGGCAGCCAATGGGTTTTTACAATTTTTTTCAATGCCTCCGTAGTCGTAGTTCTTGTCCCACCTCTCCTGCACAGTTATTGGTGCAAAAACGCGCCAGGGAAGGTGGGAGGGGATACAAATTTTTACTGCGTATGCTGCGTGGTATTCGATTGGAAACGAATACCTCGAACGGTCTGATATTCGATCGAATACCTATTCGATCGAACGGTGTTCGCTCATCTCTAATTATGTACTTAATAGTAAATTACTGGGTAAAGACTAACAATGAGAAAGACTTAGGGATTTTGGTGGACAGCAAGCTTACCTTTAGTGACCAGTGCCAGGCAGCTGCTGCCAAGGCAAATAAAATTATGGGACGCATCAAAAGAGGTCTAGATTCTCATGACAAGGACATAGTTATGCCTCTATACAAATCACTGGTACGGCCACACTTAGAATATTGTGCGCAATTTTGGGCCCCGATATACAAGAAAGACATAAGTGAACTTAAAAAAGTGCAAAGACGGGCAACCAAAATGATTAGGGGAATGGGTGGACTGGAGTACAACGATCGATTAACAAATTTGGGGTTATTCAGTGTAGAGAAAAACGTCTACGGGGAGATCTTAGAACAATGTACAAATACATGAAGCGACAATGCAAAGAACTTTCAAAGGATCTTTTTACTCCTAGGCCAGTGACTGTTACAAGAGGACATCCACTACGTATGGAGGAGAGAGGGTTTCACCAGAAACATAGAAGGGGATTCTTCACAGTAAGAACTGAGAGGCTATGGAACTCTTTGCCC
The DNA here is from genome assembly GCF_031893055.1 of Leptodactylus fuscus. Taxonomy (NCBI): domain Eukaryota; kingdom Metazoa; phylum Chordata; class Amphibia; order Anura; family Leptodactylidae; genus Leptodactylus; species Leptodactylus fuscus. Next base: position 152,031,499 of record NC_134268.1, read on the forward strand.
CAGGAAGTGGTGATGGCGGATTCATTAAACAAGTTCAAAGAGGGTCTGGATGCCTTTCTTGAAGAGAAAAATATCACAGGTTATGGACTCTAGATTTTAAGGACACGTTGAGCCAGGGTTTTTATACTGACTGCTAGATTTGTAGTCGGGAAGGAATTTTTTCCCCTGAAATGGGGCAATTGGCATAAGCCTCATAGGGTTTTTTTTGCCTTCCCCTGGATCAACACTGTAGTGATTGTAGGGTTATTGGTTGGACTTGATGGACTAATGTCTTTATCCAACCTCATCTACTATGTAACTATATTATTATATTATAAAAAACATCAATTTACATTATTTCTTTTCAGCGGTCATCCTAAGCTGAATATGCCTCCTCTCCTCAGATCGCAGCTTCCAAGCCGCTAAAGGCCTGGTAAGTACCAGTGTGGGAGACTGGCTGGGAATCCCAGATGCCGTTGACTATTTTGTTCCTGGGCAGTTAGGCGTTCTCCTTCCAACTGTTTTACAAAAAGCGTCAAATTACATTCTATTTTCACAGCGGTCATCCTAAGCTGCACATGCCTGCCCTTGTCAGATTGCAACCGCTAAACAGCTTACGGCCTCGCAAGTGCCAGCGTGGGAGACTGGATGGGAATCCCAGGCGCCATTGACTATTTTATTCCTGGGTGTTTAAGCAATCTCCTTTGAAATGTTCTACAAAAAAAGCTTTGAATTATATTCACTTTTGTCAGCAGTCATCCTAAGCTGAATGTTCCTGCACTTGTTATCTCGCAGGCGCCAAGCAGCTTAGGGTCTGGCAAATATGAGTGTGGGAGACTGACTGGGAATCCCAGGTGCCGTTGACTAGTTTGTTTCTTGGGCAAGACGTTCTTCTTCCACCTGTTCTGTAGAAAGCATTGAAATACAGTGTTTTCTCTCTGTGGGCATCCTAAGCCAAATATGCCTGCCCTTATTAGATCACAACAGCTAAGCAGTTTAAGGCCTGGCAAGTACCAGCGTGAGAGACTGGCTGGGATTCTCAGGTGCCGTTGACCATTTTATTCCTGGGCATTTAAACATTCTCCTTCCACCTGTTCTATAAAAAGCATCAAAATACCTCAATCTATGTCAGTGGTCATCCTAAGCTAAATATGCCTGCCCTCGTTAGATCGCAGCTAAAAACCTGGCAAGTACCAGCATGGGAGACTGGCTGGGAATCCTAGGTGCCGTTGACTATTTTGTTTCTTGGGCAAAAAGGCGTTCTTCTTCCACCTGTTCTACAAAAAGCATCGAATTACATCAGTTTTCGTCAGTAGTTATCCTAAGCTGAATATGTCTACCCTTGTAAGATTGCAGCTGCCAAACAGCTTAGGACCTGACAAGTACGAGCATGGGAGACTGTATGAGAATCCCACGTGCTGTTGACTATTTCTCTTTCCACCTGTTCAATAAAAAGCATCGAAATACATCATTTTATATCAGCGGTCATCCTAAGCTGAGGATGTGTAAGCCGTGTACCGAGGTGGGCTCCCCAGGATACAGCGAAGTCACGAACAAAGGAAGTGAGTCCAATTTAATTTAACCAAGATAGGATTTTACTTAGTTTACTTAACCTCTTTTGTCCAAAAGAACACTCCCAGGTATTACATTTACACAGCCTAGAGACTGGGACCCTGGTGTTATACAGCACGGTGCCCACTAATGTGGCCTTCAATACACTCCAAGCTTTTACCTACCTGCAGGCTGTGCCTATGCAGCTGCCTGTTACCTTTTATTATCCTATTACACAGGAACAATTCAGTGTGTGTGACACAGGCACCGGCGGAGTAACATCAAAGTTTACAATCTTATCGCAATACTACTAAATTCCCCCCCCAAACCAAGTACAACTAAGCAAGCATAATAGTTGGTTAGCTTGCAAGCCAAACAGTGCAAAGTTAAACTAATTGTTGCTCCCAGACGTCCTTAAAAGTCCCTTTCTGAGAGATATAACTCTGTAGAAATCTTCTGTGACTTAGTCCTTCTACCAGACAGGTAGATAGTTCACCAGTATTGCAGCCTGGGGTGATGATTATACCTAACTAGCTAACTACAGGCTTTTACTCAGTGCCAAGCAATTTGGCACCAAACTTGCAGTGTGGTGCGTGCACGTTTACTTCTGTTGGGTACCTTTTAGTCTCTGTTAGCATCAGGTTGAAGAGGAGCTCCTCAGACAGCATGCGGTCTCACTGACAGTCTCACTTCTCAGCCAAGTCTCTGACAGTAATCTTCTCCTTAGGATGGTGTCTGGACAAACTCTGAAAGTTTTGAATTCTCAGCTATTCTTGCTGTGGCTTCTTCCTCCAAGGACCCTCTCTGCACCGAGATGTCTCCACAGCTCTCTCTTCTGCTTCAGATTCCAGCACATACTGTCTCAAAGATGGCTCCTAAACCCTCCTACAACGATCAGGGTTCCCACATCAATCCTCCAGGGGCATACAGCCTTTTTCCTTTTACTTGTCATCTTGCAACAGCGACCTCTTGTGGTCAAACAACAAAATATCAGGTTATGAAAACACCAACTCAATTACACATTGCACATTCACTCCACAGGGGCTGTTTCACTCTCTTACATATGGCTGCCCTCGTCAGATCGCTAGTTGTCAAGCAGCTAAAAACCTGGCAAGTACCAGCATGGGAGACTGGCTGGGAATCCAAGGTGCTGTTGACTATTTTGTTCCTAGGCATTCTCCTTTCAACTGTTCTGCAAAAAGCATTGAATTACGTCCTATAGCGTCAGCGGTCTTCCTAAGCTGAATTTGCCTCCCCTCTTTAGATTGCAACAACTAAACAGCCCAAGGCCTGGCAAGCGCCAGTGTGGGAGACTGGCTCAGAATCCAAGGTGCCATTGACTATCTCGTTCCTGGGCATTCAAAGGGGTTGGCCACCTTCAGACCAACATGGACAAACAAATGTACAATAAAAAGATATACAATTTTCCAATATACTTTCTTTATCAATTTCTCACGGTTTTCTAGATCTCTGCTTGCTGTCACTCATTCTGTTACTTCTAGAGGATAAAACGCTGACCATGGTCATGTGATTTACGGTCCATGGTCATGTGATGCGCACACAGGTGCCGCTCGTTACAGTCACAGCACAGTAATCAGACATCTGCCTGGTAATCAGCTGTACACCTGTGTGCAAGTCACATGACCATGGACCGTAAATCACATGACCATGGTCAGAGTTTTATCCTCCAGAAGTAACAGAATGAGTGACAGCAAGCAGAGATCTAGAAAACCGTGAGGAATTGATAAAGAAAGTATATTGGAAAATTGTATATCTTTTTATTGTACATTTGTTTGTTAATATTGGTCTGAAAGTGGCCAACCCCTTTAAGCGTTCTCCTTCCAACTGTTCTACAAAAAGCGTCGAATTACATTCTATTTTCAGAGCGGTCATCCTAAGCTGCACATGCCTGCCCTTGTCAGATTGCAACTGCTAAGCAGTTTCAGGCTTGACAAGTACCAGTGTGGGAGACTGGATGGGAATCCCAGGTGCCATTGACTATTTTATTCCTGAGCATTTAAGCGTTCTCCTTCCACTTGTTCTACAAAAAGCATCGAATTACATCCTTTGCTGTGAGCGTTCATCCTCAGCTGAATGTACCTGCCCCGTTAGATCGCAGAAACTAAGCAGATGAAGGCCTGGCAAGTACCCGTGTTGGAGACTGGCTGGGAGTTCAAGGTGCTGTTGAATGTATATTTTTTCCTGGGCATTTAGGTGTTTTCCTTCCACCTGTTCTATAAAAAGCATCGAATTACTTCATTTCTTGTCAGCAGGCATGCTAAATTCAATATGCTTTCCCTTTTCCGATTGTAGCCGCCAAACAGTTTCAGGTTTGGCAAGTACCAGCGTGGGAGACTGGCTGGGAATCCCAGGTGCCGTTGACTATTTTATTCCTGGGCATTTAATCGTTCTCCTTCCACCTTTTCTGCAAAAAGCATAAAATTACATCATTTTCTGCCAGCGGGCATCCTAAGCTGAATATTCCTGACCTCGTCAGATCGCAGCTGCTAAGCAGCTTAAGGCCTGGCAAGTGGGAGACTGGTTGGGAATTCCAGGTGCCGTTGACTATTTTGTTTCTGGGCATTTAGGCGTTCTCTTTCCACCTGTTCTACAAAAAGCATTGAATTACATTCTTTTATGTCAGTGGTCGTTTTAAGCTGAATATGGCTGCCCTTGTCAGATTGCAACAGCTAAGCAGCTTAAGGCCTGGCAAGTACGAGCGTGGGAGACTGGCTGGGAATTCCAGGTGCCGTTGACAATTTTATTCCTGGAAATTTATGCGATCTTCTTCCTCCTTTTCTATAAAAAGCATCGAATTATATCATTTTCTTTTTTTTTTTTTTTTTTAAATTTAATGTTTATTGACCAGTTTGACATAGAAAACAGAGGTGAGCAACAATTATAATCTCGTTTAACAAAATGAAGGGACTGCGCAAACCCCTTCCATACACAATTGAAGTGAGATAGGTCAATAATAGAGATGAGCGAACACTAAAATGTCCGAGGTTCGAAATCTGATTCGAACAGCCGCACACTGTTCGGCTGTTCGAACCCCATTATAGTCTATGGGGGGAAATGCTCGTTTCAGGGGTAGGCAAAATTCGATACAATTATACTTACCAAGTCCACGAGTGACGGTCGGGCTGCATTCCCCTTTAAGTCTTCTCCCGGCGCGGCGTCTTCCGGCTGGAATTCACTCTGCCTAGGCATCGGGGCCTAGGCAGAGCCGACTGCGCATGCGCGGTCGGCTTTGCCCGGCCCGACGCCTGAGCAGAGCCGACTGCGCATGCGAGGGCATGCCCGCGCATGCGCAGTCGGCTCTGCCTAAGCCGGATGCCTAGGCAGAGTGAATTCCACCCGGAAGAAGACGCGGGGACGCAGCGAGGAGAAGACTTTGGAAAGGTAAGAGAAGAACCAGCGTTGATTGGCAGAATGTATAGCATTCTGCCAATCAACGCTGATTCTGCATCGAACCTTAAACTTCGAACAGCTAGTAGTGTTTGATCGAGTACGAGTATCTCGAATACCGTAGTATTCGATCGAACACCTACTCGATCGAACACTACTCGCTCATCTCTAGTCAATAACACTTTTATAATAACAGATTTTCCATTTTCATGAAATACAAATTAGGAAACCATTGTAACCATATTAAAGCCGTCATATAAGAGGGGAGAGGAGGGTGGGTTAAGTATAAGAATAGAGAGAGGGAAAATCGAGGTAGGGAGGAAAGGGAGAGGGAAGGAGGAGGGAAAGAGAACCAGGGGGAGAGAAGAAGGGAGTAGAGAAGAAAAGCCTAGAAGTTAAAGGAAGTAGAAGGTCAGGAGGTTTGAGGTGTTGAGCTGTCGAGGCCAGGTCTGAAGTTACGCAGTCTTCTGGTTTACCCAGTCTGGTAGAATCAGGTATCATCGTCGTTAGGCATTGGGGTGGCATAGGGTACAAGTCTGTTCTCTAGCCAAGGTGTCCACACTTCAAGGTACTTTGGGTGAGTTCTTCTAGCCCATGCTAACATTTCTTCAAATCTGGCAACTTGGTTTGCTTTCGCAATCCATCTGTCTACGGGAGGTGGAGCAGTTTGTTTCCAGTAGAGAGGGATCAGTGACTTAGCTGCTAACAGAAGATGGTAAATCAGCTTTTGCGTCGCCGCCTTGGTCTCGGAAATTGGGAGAAAGAATATCAGGAGGTCAGATGTGATCTTGAACCTAGGTAGACCTAGTCTTTTGATTTGGTCCTCAATAGCGACCCAACAATAAGAGGTCATTTTGGGGCATGACCACCATAAATGAAGCATCGTGCCTTCATCTGCAAGGCACCTTCAGCATCTGGGGGAATCAATGAGTCCTCGTTCAAAGAGCCACTTGGGAGTGCGATACCATCTGGAGAATAACTTAGAATGCATCTCCTGCAGGTGAACACATGTAGAGAGTCCATGGGATCTATCAAGGGCTAGCTCTAAATCTATTGGGCTAAGTTGCAGGTGTAAATCTCTTTCCAATTTGGTAATGAATTTTGGTTTGGGCAGAGCAGTTGGCGCAATAAATCTGTGAAGAAATGTGTGATACGTGTAGAAGAAGGCGTATGATTCAGACCAGCTTTTTCGAACTCGGTGTGGGATCTCTGCCAATTCATGGAGGTTTTAAATTTGTCTCTGCACGCTTCAAAATGAGCCTTATGCAAAAAGGTAATGGAATTCTGGGTTGCAGCTCCCAGATGTGTCTGCAAGAAGTCTGCATTTTGTAAAGACCCTTCTGAGATCAATTGATCTAAAGAGATCTGGAGAAGGAGTCTCCAAAAGTCTTCTAGTGGTCTCCTAAAACCTGGTGTGACGTGTGGCATAAGTCCCAAAGGTAAGCAGCGAGAAGGCATAAGGTGGTAAGTCTGCACTGTATTTTTTCCACGTGTCTACTGCCCCTCTTAAACGGATATTGTTTCTCCAGCAATTAAGATCAGTCGCAGATTGCGAGGGTGTGGTCAACCAGAGGGCCTTAAGAAGATTTGGACCATATAGCGCCAGTAGCAATTTCTTGACCGAGGAAGTACCTGTAGGTGTTGAGAGTTCTGCCCAGAGTTGAAGTTGGATTGCATCCTAGTACTGTTTTACGTTTGGAAGACTTATGCCGCCCTCTAGTTTATGTCGTTGAAGCAAGCGATAAGTTAGTGGAGGTCTTTTGCTTTTCCACAAAAACTTCGAGAACAATTTGGTGATGGCAGAAAAGAATCTGAAGTCAAGCTTAATGGGAAGCATTCTCAGAAAATATAGGATCTTCGGGAGAACATACATCTGGATCAAGTTCCGCCAACCAAACCAAGAAATAAATGGGATATCATATTGGCGTAGTAATCTATCAATTTCCAAAAGCAATTCCTCAAAATTTCGCAAGTAAATATCTCTAATGTGACCTGGAATTTTAACTCCCAAATATTTAATGCTAGAGGGTGCCCACTTAAATGGGAGGGTTTTCATAAAAGCTATAGCTGATGGGTCGGATACAGAAATATTTAAAATTTCACATTTATCCAAGTTGACTTTGTAGTGGGAAATATGGCCATAATTTTCAATAATTTCTAAAATCTTAGAGAAACTCTTTTCTGGGTTGGTAGAAAGAAAAATCACATTTAGAGATATACTTTGGAGGGCGCAGTACTGTAGCAGTAAATAATCCAAAAATCAAAAATAGTGTGCACAGATAACATGTGAACTTTAAGGTGACTCAATAGGGGTATTTTGGCCATATCCCTAGTATCTATGTGAAGAGCTATAACTGGGGAAAAAAGAACAGAAAATATAAGCATTAGAACCTGTTTTACTGTTACCAGCAAATGTAGAGCATGTAGAGATGAGCCAGATCTTCATTCCTCAGGTATCATCTTGATAGCGGTGTAGTGACCTCTTTGTCTTAAGCGATTTGGTTCTCAGTGGTTTCTGCCAGGAGGAGAAATCAGGTAGCGGAGGAAGAGTGGCGATATCTGGAGTTGGGAGCCATGAGGGAATGTCCACTGGGGTGATATCGAGCTGATCCCACAAGGCCAGAAGGTCTGCCAGAGTGTGAACATGTTGTGGCCTCTTAAAGTTTCAAGTAATGGACGGAGTGTCCTTCTCTTGGCAAGTGTTGAAGGTGACAAATCTTGATAGAAGGTAAGTTTGTCTTCCCCATAAGCCATCCCTTTCCCTTAGACCAACCTAGTGAAAGAATATCCTGCCTGTCTACATATGAAAGAAGACTACAAATAGCGTCTCTGGGAGGGTCTCCCTCTTTTGGCTTAGGCCTAAGGGCTGTATGCGTGCTCTCAATAGCTAGGGAGCTAGCTCTATCCGGGCCCAATAATATAGAAAAAACGTCACTTACAGTCTCCTTTAGGACAGTCGGAGCGTAAGACTCTGCTAGGCCTTTTATGCGTACATTCCGGCATCGGCCCCTATTCTCCTGGTCCTCCAGGAGGGTCAGGGCGTTGTCTAGCTGAGCTTTCTGTATCGTAAGCAGGTCCACAATGGCGGATGAGTGAGTCGTTAGCTCTGCGCATGCGTCTTCAACCACTTCTACTCTCTGACGTAAGTATGGGATTTCGGCTTTAAGTTCTGCTAGATCCGACAGAACTGGATGGAGCGCTTGTGAAGGTGCCTGCCTAAAGAATGATTTCGAAATACATGAAGTGTTAAGTTCACAGGCACTTTTTTCTCCCTCGCTCTCCATGTCTGCCGCTACATGGGGATCGGGCCTATGCTTCGCGATCTCCAGCGCCCTCTTGGCTTCTCCTTGTTTGTTATGTGGGCTGTCCTGGCAAATTTCCGCAGGTCCAGCTGCGAACGGCTCGTTTTGGGGGTAGAAGGGGAATCCCCAGGATTCTCCTTGCCGATCTTGACCATTCTTGTCTTGGTACTGCTGCTCTATCGTTCCTTTTAGCCTCAGATACAACGGAGCTACAGGCTCATGCGTCCGCTGTACTCGGCGGTCAAGCTCCGCCCCCTCTGAATTACATCATTTTTTGTCAGCGGCTATCCTAAACTGAAAAAGCCTGCCCTTGTCAAATCGCAGCTGCCATGCAGCTTAAGGCCTGGCAAGTACAAGCGCGGGAGACTGGCTGGGAAGCCCAGGTGCCGTTGACTATTTTATTCCTAGGCATTTAGGTGTTCCCCTTCCACCTATTCTATAAAGAACATTGAAATACGTTACTTTCCGTCATTGGTCATAGTAAGTCGTATATGCCTGCCCTCATCGGATCGCAGCCGCCAAGCAGCTTAAGGCCTAGCAAGAACCAGCGTGGGAGACTGACTGGGAATCCCAGGTGCTGTTGACTATCTTGTTCCTGGGCATGTAGGCGTTCTCCTTTCACCTGTTCTATAAAAAGCATTGAAATGCATTATTTTCTGTCAGTGGTCATCCCAAGCTGAATATGCCTGTCCTCGTTAGAGCGCAACTAGAGATGAGCGAACAGTGAAATGTTCGAATTTCGATATTCAATTTGAGTAGCCCCTCAAAACTCGACTGTTCGAACGAATATCCTCGTTTAGGAGGAAACCAATATTTGACTCAGGACCGCATCTAACACGCCAAAGTCCCTGTATTACCTCTAACCAGCAAACAACAAACCAGCCGTTTGTTAAAATCAGGGTGGATTGAGCCTCTAACCAGCAGAGTTGGGGGAAATCAGGGTGGATTGAGTCTCTAACCAGCAGAGTTTGGGGAAATCAGGGTGCATTCAGCCTCTAACCAGCAGAGTTTGGGGAAATCAGGGTGGATTGAGCCTCTAACCAGCAGAGCTTGGGGAAATCAGGGTGGATTCAGACTCTAACCAGCAGAGTTTGGGGAAATTAGAGTTGATTCAGACTCTAACCAGCAGAATTTGGGAAAATCACGGTGGATTCATCCTCTAACCAGCAGAATTTGGGGAAATCAGGGTGGATTAAGCCTCTAACCAGCAGAGTTTGGGAAAATCAGGGTGGATTTTTATTTTTTATTTTTGGCGCCGCCCCCCTGAGGGGCTTGGCTGCCTTGATGCAGTGCTCCAAGCTGGGAGCAAACTTTTCTTTCCTTTTTCACTTTTTTCTCTGTATCTTCAAGAATCCGGTAACTAAGCAATCTAGCACTATGAATTAGCAACTATAAATCGAATGGAAGACCCTGTGGAGTATTTTGTTCCTTTTGTTTTCCATTGAAAAGCATGGACAATGACAAGACCTGGTTCAGCTGGTTTCCACATGTGCCTGTTACCATCCCCCCAGCTAGGACAGCATGGCTCACCATGCGGCATGGAGGAAAACCTACATGGAAGTGTGGACTTCTTCTTCAAGGAGATGATTTTTGGCGTCAATTGCTGATGTGTGAGGATGCCTACAGCTGACTGGTATTTCTTTCTTTTTATTACTGTGGACACATGGGACTCTGCTACAGCCTGGGAACCTACCATCACCCACCTACCCCAGGAGTTATGGAAGCTTGGCAAGAGAGCAGCACCATGTATACCTGGATGGTCTCTGACTTCCTTGGGGCAGTAGAACACTGTGGTAAGAAGGAAGGAGGAGGAGGAGGGCTTGTGATGAAGGACATTTGGGGCATTTTTTTTTGTGGTTAAAAGGACAATAGTGCTGATACAAGATACCGAACTATCAGCTGTGAGCAGGAGATCTCACTACCTACCAAGAACTACCACATGTTATCATAATAGCTGACTATGTCCCCCACCTCTGCAAAATTTTCTGCTTGTTATATCTACATGCTGTGACCCCCTCCTCGTGTCCTACAACCAAGTCGGCTGTATTATTATTATTATTATTATTATTATTATTATTATTATTATTAACATCAATCCGCACAGAGAACTAAATGATCCTGCAATGTGTCTGTGTTTCTTTCTTTTTTTAGTTGCTCTGATTCCTAGGATTTCTCTATCTGCCATGAGGTTGTATGTGTTTCTCTCCCGTTATATACTACTGTACCATCTATGAAACTGTATCACTGAAATTTCCCCATTGTGGGACTATTAAAGGAATATCTTATCTTATCTCATTCAGCCTCTAACCAGCAGAGTTTTGGGAAATCAGGGTAGATTCAGCCTCTAACCAGCAGAGTTTGGGGAAATCAGGTGGATTCAGCCTCTAACCAGCAAAGTTTTGGGAAATCACGGTAGATTCAGCCTCTAACCAGCAGAGTTTGGGGAAATCAGGGTTGATTCACCCTCTAACCAGCAGAGTTTGGGGAAATCAGGGTGGATTCAGCCTCTAACCAGCAGAGTTTCGGGAAATCACGGTAGATTCAGCCTCTAACCAGAAGAGTTTGGGAAAATCAGGGTTGATTCACCCTCTAACCAGCAGAGTTTGGGGAAATCAGAGTGGATTTAGCCTCTAACCAGCAGAGTTTGGGAAAATCATGGTGGATTCATCCTCTAACCAGCAGAATTTGGGGAAATCAGGGTGAATTCAGCTTCTAACCAGCAGAGTTTCGGGAAATCACGGTAGATTCAGCCTCTAACCAGCAGACTTTGGGGAAATCAGGGTGGATTGAGCCTCTAACCAGCAGAGTTTGGGGGAATCAGGGTGGATTCAGCCTCTAACCAGCAGATTTTGGGGAAATCAGGTGGATTCAGCCTCTAACCAGCAGAGTTTGGGGGATTCAGGGTGGATTGAGCCTCTAACCAGCAGAATTTGGGGAAATCAGGTAGATTCAGCCTCTAACCAGCAGAGTTTGGGGAAATCAGGTGGATTCAGCTTCTAACCAGCAGAGTTTGGGAAAATCATGGTGGATTCATCCTCTAACCAGCAGAATTTGAGGAAATCAGGGAGGATTCAGCCTCTAACCAGCAAAGTTTGGGAAAATCACAGTGGATTCATCCTCTAACCAGCAGAGTTTGGGAAATCACGGTAGATTCAGCCTCTAACCAGCAGAGTTTGGGGAAATCAGGGTGGATTCAGCCTCTAACCAGCAGAGTTTGGGGAAATCAGGGTGGATTGAGCCTCTAACCAGCAGAGTTTGGGGAAATCAGGGTGGATTGAGCCTCTAACCAGCAGAGTTTGGGGAAATCAGGTGGATTCAGCTTCTAACCAGCAGAGTTTGGGAAAATCATGGTGGATTCAGCCTCTAACCATCAGAGTTTGGGAAAATCACGGAGGATTGAGCCTCTAACCAGCAGAGTTTGGGAAAATCACGGTGGATTCAGCCTCTAACCAGCAGAGATTGGGGGAATCAGGGTGGATTAAGCTTCTAACCAGCAGAGTTGCGGGAAATCAGAGTGGATTGAGCCTCTATCCAGCAGAGTTTGGGGAAATCAGAGTGGATTTAGCCTCTAACCAGCAGAGTTTGGGAAAATCATGGTGGATTCATCCTCTAACCAGCAGAATTTGGGGAAATCAGGGTGAATTCAGCTTCTAACCAGCAGAGTTTCGGGAAATCACGGTAGATTCAGCCTCTAACCAGCAGACTTTGGGGAAATCAGGGTGGATTGAGCCTCTAACCAGCAGAGTTTGGGGGAATCAGGGTGGATTCAGCCTCTAACCAGCAGATTTTGGGGAAATCAGGTGGATTCAGCCTCTAACCAGCAGAGTTTGGGGGATTCAGGGTGGATTGAGCCTCTAACCAGCAGAATTTGGGGAAATCAGGTAGATTCAGCCTCTAACCAGCAGAGTTTGGGGAAATCAGGTGGATTCAGCTTCTAACCAGCAGAGTTTGGGAAAATCATGGTGGATTCATCCTCTAACCAGCAGAATTTGAGGAAATCAGGGAGGATTCAGCCTCTAACCAGCAAAGTTTGGGAAAATCACAGTGGATTCATCCTCTAACCAGCAGAGTTTGGGAAATCACGGTAGATTCAGCCTCTAACCAGCAGAGTTTGGGGAAATCAGGGTGGATTCAGCCTCTAACCAGCAGAGTTTGGGGAAATCAGGGTGGATTGAGCCTCTAACCAGCAGAGTTTGGGGAAATCAGGGTGGATTGAGCCTCTAACCAGCAGAGTTTGGGGAAATCAGGTGGATTCAGCTTCTAACCAGCAGAGTTTGGGAAAATCATGGTGGATTCAGCCTCTAACCATCAGAGTTTGGGAAAATCACGGAGGATTGAGCCTCTAACCAGCAGAGTTTGGGAAAATCACGGTGGATTCAGCCTCTAACCAGCAGAGATTGGGGGAATCAGGGTGGATTAAGCTTCTAACCAGCAGAGTTGCGGGAAATCAGAGTGGATTGAGCCTCTATCCAGCAGAGTTTGGGGAAATCAGAGTGGATTCAGCCTCTAACCAGCAGAGTTTGGTAAATCAGAGTGGATTGATCCTCTAACCAGCAGAGTTTGGGAAAATCACGGTGGATTCAGCCTCTAACCAGCAGAATTTGAGGAAATCAGGGAGGATTCAGCCTCTAACCAGCAAAGTTTGGGGAAATCAGAGTGGATTGAGCCTCTAACCAGCAGAGTTTGGGGAAATCAGAGTGGATTCAGCCTCTAACCAGCAGAGTTTGGGAAAATCAGGGTGGATTGAGCCTCTAACCAGCAGAGTTTGGGAAAATCACGGTGGATTCAGCCACTAACCAGCAGAATTTGAGGAAATCAGGGAGGATTCAGCCTCTAACCAGCAGAGTTTGGGGAAATCACGGTAGATTCAGCCTCTAACCAGCAGAGTTTGGGGAAATCACGGTAGATTCAGCCTCTAACCAGCAGAGTTTGGGGAAATCAGGTGAATTGAGCCTCTAACCAGCACAGTTTGGGGAAATCAGGGTGGATTCAGCCTCTAAACAGCAGAGTTTGGGGAAATCAGAGTGGATTGAGCCTCTAACCAGCAGATTTTGGGGAAATCAGGTGGATTCAGCCTCTAACCAGCAGAGTTTGGGAAAATCACAGTGGATTCATCCTCTAACCAGCAGATTTGGGGAAATCAGGGTGGATTAAGCCTCTAACCAGCAAAGTTTCGGGAAATCACGGTAGATTCAGCCTCTAACCAGCAGAGTTTGGGGAAATCAGGGTGGATTCAGCCTCTTACCAGCAGATTTTGGGGAAATCAGGTTGATTCAGCCTCTAACCAGCAGAGTTTGGGGGAATAAGGGTGGATTGAGCCTCTAACCAGCAGAGTTTGGGGAAATCAGGGTGGATTGAGCCTCTTACCAGCAGATTTTGGGGAAATCAGGTGGATTCAGCCTCTAACCAGCAGAGTTTGGGAAAATCAGAGTGGATTCAGCCTCTAACCAGCAGAGTTTGGGAAAATCAGGGTGGATTGAGCCTCTAACCAGCAGAGTTTGGGGGAATAAGGGTGGATTGAGCCTCTAACCAGCAGAGTTTGGGGAAATCAGGGTGGATTGAGCCTCTAATCAGCAGAGTTTCGGGAAATCAGGGTGGATTGAGCCTCTATCCAGCATAGTTTGGGAAAATCATGGTGGATTCAGCCTCTAACCAGCACAGTTTGGGGGAATCAGGGTGGATTGAGCCTTTAACCAGCAGAGTTTTGAAAAATCAGGGTGGATTGAGCCTCTAACCAGCAGAATTTGGGGAAATAAGGGAGGATTCAGCCTCTAACCAGCAGAGTTTGGGAAAATCAGAGTGTATTGAGCCTCTGACCAGCGGAGTTTGGGGGAATCAGGGTGGATTCAGCCTCTAACCAGCAGAGTTTCGGGAAATCACGGTAGATTCAGCCTCTAACCAGCAGAGTTTGGGGAAATCAGGGTGGATTCAGCCTCTAACCAGCAGAGTTTCGGGAAATCACGGTAGATTCAGCCTCTAACCAGAAGAGTTTGGGAAAATCAGGGTTGATTCACCCTCTAACCAGCAGAGTTTGGGGAAATCAGAGTGGATTTAGCCTCTAACCAGCAGAGTTTGGGAAAATCATGGTGGATTCATCCTCTAACCAGCAGAATTTGGGGAAATCAGGGTGAATTCAGCCTCTAACCAGCAGAGTTTCGGGAAATCACGGTAGATTCAGCCTCTAACCAGCAGACTTTGGGGAAATCAGGGTGGATTGAGCCTCTAACCAGCAGAGTTTGGGGGAATCAGGGTGGATTCAGCCTCTAACCAGCAGATTTTGGGGAAATCAGGTGGATTCAGCCTCTAACCAGCAGAGTTTGGGGGATTCAGGGTGGATTGAGCCTCTAACCAGCAGAATTTGGGGAAATCAGGTAGATTCAGCCTCTAACCAGCAGAGTTTGGGAAAATCATGGTGGATTCATCCTCTAACCAGCAGAATTTGAGGAAATCAGGGAGGATTCAGCCTCTAACCAGCAAAGTTTGGGAAAATCACAGTGGATTCATCCTCTAACCAGCAGAGTTTGGGAAATCACGGTAGATTCAGCCTCTAACCAGCAGAGTTTGGGGAAATCAGGGTGGATTGAGCCTCTAACCAGCAGAGTTTGGGGAAATCAGGGTGGATTGAGCCTCTAACCAGCAGAGTTTGGGGAAATAAGGTGGATTCAGCTTCTAACCAGCAGAGTTTGGGGAAATCAGGGTGGATTCAGCCTCTAACCAGCAGAATTTGAGGAAATCACGGAGGATTCAGCCTCTAACCAGCAAAGTTTGGGGAAATCAGAGTGGATTGAGCCTCTAACCAGCAGAGTTTGGGGAAATCAGAGTGGATTCAGCCTCTAACCAGCAGAGTTTAGGAAAATCAGGGTGGATTCATCCTCTAACCAGCAGAGTTTGGCAAATCAGAGTGGATTGATCCTCTAACCAGCAGAGTTTGGGAAAATCACGGTGGATTCAGCCTCTAACCAGCAGAATTTGAGGAAATCAGGGAGGATTCAGCCTCTAACCAGCAAAGTTTGGGGAAATCAGAGTGGATTGAGCCTCTAACCAGCAGAGTTTGGGGAAATCAGGGTGTATTCAGCCTCTAACCAGCAGAGTTTGGGAAAATCAGAGTAAATTCAGCCTCTAACCAGCAGATTTTGGGGAAATCAGAGTGGATTCAGCCTCTAACCAGCAGAGTTTGGGAAAATCAGGGTGGATTGAGCCTCTAACCAGCAGAGTTTGGGGGAATCAGGGTGGATTCAGCCTCTAACCAGCAGAGTTTCGGGAAATCACGGTAGATTCAGCCTCTAACCAGCAGAGTTTGGGGAAATCAGGGTGGATTCAGCCTCTAACCAGCAGAGTTTCGGGAAATCACGGTAGAGTCAGCCTCTAACCAGCAGAGTTTGGGGAAATCAGGGTGGATTGAGCCTCTAACCAGCAGAGTTTGGGGAAATCAGGTGAATTGAGCCTCTAACCAGCAGAGTTTGGGGAAATCAGGGTGGATTCAGCTTCTAAACAGCAGAGTTTGGGGAAATCAGAGTGGATTGAGGCTCTAACCAGCAGATTTTGGGGAAATCAGGTGGATTCAGCCTCTATCCAGCAGAGTTTGGGAAAATCAGAGTGCATTGAGCCTCTAACCAGCAGAGTTTGGGGGAATCAGGGTGGATTCAGCACCCTTGTAAGATTGCAGCTGCCAAACAGCTTAGGACCTGACAAGTACGAGCATGGGAGACTGTATGAGAATCCCACGTGCTGTTGACTATTTCTCTTTCCACCTGTTCAATAAAAAGCATCGAAATACATCATTTTATATCAGCGGTCATCCTAAGCTGAGGATGTGTAAGCCGTGTACCGAGGTGGGCTCCCCAGGATACAGCGAAGTCACGAACAAAGGAAGTGAGTCCAATTTAATTTAACCAAGATAGGATTTTACTTAGTTTACTTAACCTCTTTTGTCCAAAAGAACACTCCCAGGTATTACATTTACACAGCCTAGAGACTGGGACCCTGGTGTTATACAGCACGGTGCCCACTAATGTGGCCTTCAATACACTCCAAGCTTTTACCTACCTGCAGGCTGTGCCTATGCAGCTGCCTGTTACCTTTTATTATCCTATTACACAGGAACAATTCAGTGTGTGTGACACAGGCACCGGCGGAGTAACATCAAAGTTTACAATCTTATCGCAATACTACTAAATTCCCCCCCCAAACCAAGTACAACTAAGCAAGCATAATAGTTGGTTAGCTTGCAAGCCAAACAGTGCAAAGTTAAACTAATTGTTGCTCCCAGACGTCCTTAAAAGTCCCTTTCTGAGAGATATAACTCTGTAGAAATCTTCTGTGACTTAGTCCTTCTACCAGACAGGTAGATAGTTCACCAGTATTGCAGCCTGGGGTGATGATTATACCTAACTAGCTAACTACAGGCTTTTACTCAGTGCCAAGCAATTTGGCACCAAACTTGCAGTGTGGTGCGTGCACGTTTACTTCTGTTGGGTACCTTTTAGTCTCTGTTAGCATCAGGTTGAAGAGGAGCTCCTCAGACAGCATGCGGTCTCACTGACAGTCTCACTTCTCAGCCAAGTCTCTGACAGTAATCTTCTCCTTAGGATGGTGTCTGGACAAACTCTGAAAGTTTTGAATTCTCAGCTATTCTTGCTGTGGCTTCTTCCTCCAAGGACCCTCTCTGCACCGAGATGTCTCCACAGCTCTCTCTTCTGCTTCAGATTCCAGCACATACTGTCTCAAAGATGGCTCCTAAACCCTCCTACAACGATCAGGGTTCCCACATCAATACTCCAGGGGCATACAGCCTTTTTCCTTTTACTTGTCATCTTGCAACAGCGACCTCTTGTGGTCAAACAACAAAATATCAGGTTATGAAAACACCAACTCAATTACACATTGCACATTCACTCCACAGGGGCTGTTTCACTCTCTTACATATGGCTGCCCTCGTCAGATCGCTAGTTGTCAAGCAGCTAAAAACCTGGCAAGTACCAGCATGGGAGACTGGCTGGGAATCCAAGGTGCTGTTGACTATTTTGTTCCTAGGCATTCTCCTTTCAACTGTTCTGCAAAAAGCATTGAATTACGTCCTATAGCGTCAGCGGTCTTCCTAAGCTGAATTTGCCTCCCCTCTTTAGATTGCAACAACTAAACAGCCCAAGGCCTGGCAAGCGCCAGTGTGGGAGACCGGCTCAGAATCCAAGGTGCCATTGACTATCTCGTTCCTGGGCATTTAAAGGGGTTGGCCACCTTCAGACCAACATGGACAAACAATTGTACAATAAAAAGATATACAATTTTCCAATATACTTTCTTTATCAATTTCTCACGGTTTTCTAGATCTCTGCTTGCTGTCACTCATTCCGTTACTTCTAGAGGATAAAACGCTGACCATGGTCATGTGATTTACGGTCCATGGTCATGTGATGCGCACACAGGTGCCGCTCGTTACAGTCACAGCACAGTAATCAGACATCTGCCTGGTAATCAGCTGTACACCTGTGTGCAAGTCACATGACCATGGACCGTAAATCACATGACCATGGTCAGAGTTTTATCCTCCAGAAGTAACAGAATGAGTGACAGCAAGCAGAGATCTAGAAAACCGTAAGGAATTGATAAAGAAAGTATATTGGAAAATTGTATATCTTTTTATTGTACATTTGTTTGTTAATATTGGTCTGAAAGTGGCCAACCCCTTTAAGCGTTCTCCTTCCAACTGTTCTACAAAAAGCGTCGAATTACATTCTATTTTCAGAGCGGTCATCCTAAGCTGCACATGCCTGCCCTTGTCAGATTGCAACTGCTAAGCAGCTTCAGGCTTGACAAGTACCAGTGTGGGAGACTGGATGGGAATCCCAGGTGCCATTGACTATTTTATTCCTGAGCATTTAAGCGTTCTCCTTCCACTTGTTCTACAAAAAGCATCGAATTACATCCTTTGCTGTGAGCGTTCATCCTCAGCTGAATGTACCTGCCCCGTTAGATCGCAGAAACTAAGCAGATGAAGGCCTGGCAAGTACCCGTGTTGGAGACTGGCTGGGAGTTCAAGGTGCTGTTGAATGTATATTTTTTCCTGGGCATTTAGGTGTTTTCCTTCCACCTGTTCTATAAAAAGCATCGAATTACTTCATTTCTTGTCAGCAGGCATGCTAAATTCAATATGCTTTCCCTTTTCCGATTGTAGCCGCCAAACAGTTTCAGGTTTGGCAAGTACCAGCGTGGGAGACTGGCTGGGAATCCCAGGTGCCGTTGACTATTTTATTCCTGGGCATTTAATCGTTCTCCTTCCACCTTTTCTGCAAAAAGCATAAAATTACATCATTTTCTGCCAGCGGGCATCCTAAGCTGAATATTCCTGACCTCGTCAGATCGCAGCTGCTAAGCAGCTTAAGGCCTGGCAAGTGGGAGACTGGTTGGGAATTCCAGGTGCCGTTGACTATTTTGTTTCTGGGCATTTAGGCGTTCTCTTTCCACCTGTTCTACAAAAAAGCATTGAATTACATTCTTTTATGTCAGTGGTCGTTTTAAGCTGAATATGGCTGCCCTTGTCAGATTGCAACAGCTAAGCAGCTTAAGGCCTGGCAAGTACGAGCGTGGGAGACTGGCTGGGAATTGCAGGTGCCGTTGACAATTTTATTCCTGGAAATTTATGCGATCTTCTTCCTCCTTTTCTATAAAAAGCATCGAATTATATCATTTTCTTTTCTTTCTTTTTTTTTTTTTTAAATTTAATGTTTATTGTCCAGTTTGACATAGAAAACAGAGGTGAGCAACAATTATAATCTCGTTTAACAAAATGAAGGGACTGCGCAAACCCCTTCCATACACAATTGAAGTGAGATAGGTCAATAATAGAGATGAGCGAACACTAAAATGTCCGAGGTTCGAAATCTGATTCGAACAGCCGCACACTGTTCGGCTGTTCGAACCCCATTATAGTCTATGGGGGGAAATGCTCGTTTCAGGGGTAGGCAAAATTCGATACAATTATACTTACCAAGTCCACGAGTGACGGTCGGGCTGCATTCCCCTTTAAGTCTTCTCCCGGCGCGGCGTCTTCCGGCTGGAATTCACTCTGCCTAGGCATCGGGGCCTAGGCAGAGCCGACTGCGCATGCGCG
This sequence comes from Leptodactylus fuscus, assembly GCF_031893055.1. Classification (NCBI taxonomy): domain Eukaryota; kingdom Metazoa; phylum Chordata; class Amphibia; order Anura; family Leptodactylidae; genus Leptodactylus; species Leptodactylus fuscus. The sequence goes on from NC_134268.1 coordinate 152,050,849, forward strand.
GTCGGCTTTGCCCGGCCCGACGCCTGAGCAGAGCCGACTGCGCATGCGAGGGCATGCCCGCGCATGCGCAGTCGGCTCTGCCTAAGCCGGATGCCTAGGCAGAGTGAATTCCACCCGGAAGAAGACGCGGGGACGCAGCGAGGAGAAGACTTTGGAAAGGTAAGAGAAGAACCAGCGTTGATTGGCAGAATGTATAGCATTCTGCCAATCAACGCTGATTCTGCATCGAACCTTAAACTTCGAACAGCTAGTAGTGTTTGATCGAGTACGAGTATCTCGAATACCGTAGTATTCGATCGAACACCTACTCGATCGAACACTACTCGCTCATCTCTAGTCAATAACACTTTTATAATAACAGATTTTCCATTTTCATGAAATACAAATTAGGAAACCATTGTAACCATATTAAAGCCGTCATATAAGAGGGGAGAGGAGGGTGGGTTAAGTATAAGAATAGAGAGAGGGAAAATCGAGGTAGGGAGGAAAGGGAGAGGGAAGGAGGAGGGAAAGAGAACCAGGGGGAGAGAAGAAGGGAGTAGAGAAGAAAAGCCTAGAAGTTAAAGGAAGTAGAAGGTCAGGAGGTTTGAGGTGTTGAGCTGTCGAGGCCAGGTCTGAAGTTACGCAGTCTTCTGGTTTACCCAGTCTGGTAGAATCAGGTATCATCGTCGTTAGGCATTGGGGTGGCATAGGGTACAAGTCTGTTCTCTAGCCAAGGTGTCCACACTTCAAGGTACTTTGGGTGAGTTCTTCTAGCCCATGCTAACATTTCTTCAAATCTGGCAACTTGGTTTGCTTTCGCAATCCATCTGTCTACGGGAGGTGGAGCAGTTTGTTTCCAGTAGAGAGGGATCAGTGACTTAGCTGCTAACAGAAGATGGTAAATCAGCTTTTGCGTCGCCGCCTTGGTCTCGGAAATTGGGAGAAAGAATATCAGGAGGTCAGATGTGATCTTGAACCTAGGTAGACCTAGTCTTTTGATTTGGTCCTCAATAGCGACCCAACAATAAGAGGTCATTTTGGGGCATGACCACCATAAATGAAGCATCGTGCCTTCATCTGCAAGGCACCTTCAGCATCTGGGGGAATCAATGAGTCCTCGTTCAAAGAGCCACTTGGGAGTGCGATACCATCTGGAGAATAACTTAGAATGCATCTCCTGCAGGTGAACACATGTAGAGAGTCCATGGGATCTATCAAGGGCTAGCTCTAAATCTATTGGGCTAAGTTGCAGGTGTAAATCTCTTTCCAATTTGGTAATGAATTTTGGTTTGGGCAGAGCAGTTGGCGCAATAAATCTGTGAAGAAATGTGTGATACGTGTAGAAGAAGGCGTATGATTCAGACCAGCTTTTTCGAACTCGGTGTGGGATCTCTGCCAATTCATGGAGGTTTTAAATTTGTCTCTGCACGCTTCAAAATGAGCCTTATGCAAAAAGGTAATGGAATTCTGGGTTGCAGCTCCCAGATGTGTCTGCAAGAAGTCTGCATTTTGTAAAGACCCTTCTGAGATCAATTGATCTAAAGAGATCTGGAGAAGGAGTCTCCAAAAGTCTTCTAGTGGTCTCCTAAAACCTGGTGTGACGTGTGGCATAAGTCCCAAAGGTAAGCAGCGAGAAGGCATAAGGTGGTAAGTCTGCACTGTATTTTTTCCACGTGTCTACTGCCCCTCTTAAACGGATATTGTTTCTCCAGCAATTAAGATCAGTCGCAGATTGCGAGGGTGTGGTCAACCAGAGGGCCTTAAGAAGATTTGGACCATATAGCGCCAGTAGCAATTTCTTGACCGAGGAAGTACCTGTAGGTGTTGAGAGTTCTGCCCAGAGTTGAAGTTGGATTGCATCCTAGTACTGTTTTACGTTTGGAAGACTTATGCCGCCCTCTAGTTTATGTCGTTGAAGCAAGCGATAAGTTAGTGGAGGTCTTTTGCTTTTCCACAAAAACTTCGAGAACAATTTGGTGATGGCAGAAAAGAATCTGAAGTCAAGCTTAATGGGAAGCATTCTCAGAAAATATAGGATCTTCGGGAGAACATACATCTGGATCAAGTTCCGCCAACCAAACCAAGAAATAAATGGGATATCATATTGGCGTAGTAATCTATCAATTTCCAAAAGCAATTCCTCAAAATTTCGCAAGTAAATATCTCTAATGTGACCTGGAATTTTAACTCCCAAATATTTAATGCTAGAGGGTGCCCACTTAAATGGGAGGGTTTTCATAAAAGCTATAGCTGATGGGTCGGATACAGAAATATTTAAAATTTCACATTTATCCAAGTTGACTTTGTAGTGGGAAATATGGCCATAATTTTCAATAATTTCTAAAATCTTAGAGAAACTCTTTTCTGGGTTGGTAGAAAGAAAAATCACATTTAGAGATATACTTTGGAGGGCGCAGTACTGTAGCAGTAAATAATCCAAAAATCAAAAATAGTGTGCACAGATAACATGTGAACTTTAAGGTGACTCAATAGGGGTATTTTGGCCATATCCCTAGTATCTATGTGAAGAGCTATAACTGGGGAAAAAAGAACAGAAAATATAAGCATTAGAACCTGTTTTACTGTTACCAGCAAATGTAGAGCATGTAGAGATGAGCCAGATCTTCATTCCTCAGGTATCATCTTGATAGCGGTGTAGTGACCTCTTTGTCTTAAGCGATTTGGTTCTCAGTGGTTTCTGCCAGGAGGAGAAATCAGGTAGCGGAGGAAGAGTGGCGATATCTGGAGTTGGGAGCCATGAGGGAATGTCCACTGGGGTGATATCGAGCTGATCCCACAAGGCCAGAAGGTCTGCCAGAGTGTGAACATGTTGTGGCCTCTTAAAGTTTCAAGTAATGGACGGAGTGTCCTTCTCTTGGCAAGTGTTGAAGGTGACAAATCTTGATAGAAGGTAAGTTTGTCTTCCCCATAAGCCATCCCTTTCCCTTAGACCAACCTAGTGAAAGAATATCCTGCCTGTCTACATATGAAAGAAGACTACAAATAGCGTCTCTGGGAGGGTCTCCCTCTTTTGGCTTAGGCCTAAGGGCTGTATGCGTGCTCTCAATAGCTAGGGAGCTAGCTCTATCCGGGCCCAATAATATAGAAAAAACGTCACTTACAGTCTCCTTTAGGACAGTCGGAGCGTAAGACTCTGCTAGGCCTTTTATGCGTACATTCCGGCATCGGCCCCTATTCTCCTGGTCCTCCAGGAGGGTCAGGGCGTTGTCTAGCTGAGCTTTCTGTATCGTAAGCAGGTCCACAATGGCGGATGAGTGAGTCGTTAGCTCTGCGCATGCGTCTTCAACCACTTCTACTCTCTGACGTAAGTATGGGATTTCGGCTTTAAGTTCTGCTAGATCCGACAGAACTGGATGGAGCGCTTGTGAAGGTGCCTGCCTAAAGAATGATTTCGAAATACATGAAGTGTTAAGTTCACAGGCACTTTTTTCTCCCTCGCTCTCCATGTCTGCCGCTACATGGGGATCGGGCCTATGCTTCGCGATCTCCAGCGCCCTCTTGGCTTCTCCTTGTTTGTTATGTGGGCTGTCCTGGCAAATTTCCGCAGGTCCAGCTGCGAACGGCTCGTTTTGGGGGTAGAAGGGGAATCCCCAGGATTCTCCTTGCCGATCTTGACCATTCTTGTCTTGGTACTGCTGCTCTATCGTTCCTTTTAGCCTCAGATACAACGGAGCTACAGGCTCATGCGTCCGCTGTACTCGGCGGTCAAGCTCCGCCCCCTCTGAATTACATCATTTTTTGTCAGCGGCTATCCTAAACTGAAAAAGCCTGCCCTTGTCAAATCGCAGCTGCCATGCAGCTTAAGGCCTGGCAAGTACAAGCGCGGGAGACTGGCTGGGAAGCCCAGGTGCCGTTGACTATTTTATTCCTAGGCATTTAGGTGTTCCCCTTCCACCTATTCTATAAAGAACATTGAAATACGTTACTTTCCGTCATTGGTCATAGTAAGTCGTATATGCCTGCCCTCATCGGATCGCAGCCGCCAAGCAGCTTAAGGCCTAGCAAGAACCAGCGTGGGAGACTGACTGGGAATCCCAGGTGCTGTTGACTATCTTGTTCCTGGGCATGTAGGCGTTCTCCTTTCACCTGTTCTATAAAAAGCATTGAAATGCATTATTTTCTGTCAGTGGTCATCCCAAGCTGAATATGCCTGTCCTCGTTAGAGCGCAACTAGAGATGATGCGAACAGTGAAATGTTCGAATTTCGATATTCAATTTGAGTAGCCCCTCAAAACTCGACTGTTCGAACGAATATCCTCGTTTAGGAGGAAACCAATATTTGACTCAGGACCGCATCTAACACGCCAAAGTCCCTGTATTACCTCTAACCAGCAAACAACAAACCAGCCGTTTGTTAAAATCAGGGTGGATTGAGCCTCTAACCAGCAGAGTTGGGGGAAATCAGGGTGGATTGAGTCTCTAACCAGCAGAGTTTGGGGAAATCAGGGTGCATTCAGCCTCTAACCAGCAGAGTTTGGGGAAATCAGGGTGGATTGAGCCTCTAACCAGCAGAGCTTGGGGAAATCAGGGTGGATTCAGACTCTAACCAGCAGAGTTTGGGGAAATTAGAGTTGATTCAGACTCTAACCAGCAGAATTTGGGAAAATCACGGTGGATTCATCCTCTAACCAGCAGAATTTGGGGAAATCAGGGTGGATTAAGCCTCTAACCAGCAGAGTTTGGGAAAATCAGGGTGGATTTTTATTTTTTATTTTTGGCGCCGCCCCCCTGAGGGGCTTGGCTGCCTTGATGCAGTGCTCCAAGCTGGGAGCAAACTTTTCTTTCCTTTTTCACTTTTTTCTCTGTATCTTCAAGAATCCGGTAACTAAGCAATCTAGCACTATGAATTAGCAACTATAAATCGAATGGAAGACCCTGTGGAGTATTTTGTTCCTTTTGTTTTCCATTGAAAAGCATGGACAATGACAAGACCTGGTTCAGCTGGTTTCCACATGTGCCTGTTACCATCCCCCCAGCTAGGACAGCATGGCTCACCATGCGGCATGGAGGAAAACCTACATGGAAGTGTGGACTTCTTCTTCAAGGAGATGATTTTTGGCGTCAATTGCTGATGTGTGAGGATGCCTACAGCTGACTGGTATTTCTTTCTTTTTATTACTGTGGACACATGGGACTCTGCTACAGCCTGGGAACCTACCATCACCCACCTACCCCAGGAGTTATGGAAGCTTGGCAAGAGAGCAGCACCATGTATACCTGGATGGTCTCTGACTTCCTTGGGGCAGTAGAACACTGTGGTAAGAAGGAAGGAGGAGGAGGAGGGCTTGTGATGAAGGACATTTGGGGCATTTTTTTTTGTGGTTAAAAGGACAATAGTGCTGATACAAGATACCGAACTATCAGCTGTGAGCAGGAGATCTCACTACCTACCAAGAACTACCACATGTTATCATAATAGCTGACTATGTCCCCCACCTCTGCAAAATTTTCTGCTTGTTATATCTACATGCTGTGACCCCCTCCTCGTGTCCTACAACCAAGTCGGCTGTATTATTATTATTATTATTATTATTATTATTATTATTATTATTAACATCAATCCGCACAGAGAACTAAATGATCCTGCAATGTGTCTGTGTTTCTTTCTTTTTTTAGTTGCTCTGATTCCTAGGATTTCTCTATCTGCCATGAGGTTGTATGTGTTTCTCTCCCGTTATATACTACTGTACCATCTATGAAACTGTATCACTGAAATTTCCCCATTGTGGGACTATTAAAGGAATATCTTATCTTATCTCATTCAGCCTCTAACCAGCAGAGTTTTGGGAAATCAGGGTAGATTCAGCCTCTAACCAGCAGAGTTTGGGGAAATCAGGTGGATTCAGCCTCTAACCAGCAAAGTTTTGGGAAATCACGGTAGATTCAGCCTCTAACCAGCAGAGTTTGGGGAAATCAGGGTTGATTCACCCTCTAACCAGCAGAGTTTGGGGAAATCAGGGTGGATTCAGCCTCTAACCAGCAGAGTTTCGGGAAATCACGGTAGATTCAGCCTCTAACCAGAAGAGTTTGGGAAAATCAGGGTTGATTCACCCTCTAACCAGCAGAGTTTGGGGAAATCAGAGTGGATTTAGCCTCTAACCAGCAGAGTTTGGGAAAATCATGGTGGATTCATCCTCTAACCAGCAGAATTTGGGGAAATCAGGGTGAATTCAGCTTCTAACCAGCAGAGTTTCGGGAAATCACGGTAGATTCAGCCTCTAACCAGCAGACTTTGGGGAAATCAGGGTGGATTGAGCCTCTAACCAGCAGAGTTTGGGGGAATCAGGGTGGATTCAGCCTCTAACCAGCAGATTTTGGGGAAATCAGGTGGATTCAGCCTCTAACCAGCAGAGTTTGGGGGATTCAGGGTGGATTGAGCCTCTAACCAGCAGAATTTGGGGAAATCAGGTAGATTCAGCCTCTAACCAGCAGAGTTTGGGGAAATCAGGTGGATTCAGCTTCTAACCAGCAGAGTTTGGGAAAATCATGGTGGATTCATCCTCTAACCAGCAGAATTTGAGGAAATCAGGGAGGATTCAGCCTCTAACCAGCAAAGTTTGGGAAAATCACAGTGGATTCATCCTCTAACCAGCAGAGTTTGGGAAATCACGGTAGATTCAGCCTCTAACCAGCAGAGTTTGGGGAAATCAGGGTGGATTCAGCCTCTAACCAGCAGAGTTTGGGGAAATCAGGGTGGATTGAGCCTCTAACCAGCAGAGTTTGGGGAAATCAGGGTGGATTGAGCCTCTAACCAGCAGAGTTTGGGGAAATCAGGTGGATTCAGCTTCTAACCAGCAGAGTTTGGGAAAATCATGGTGGATTCAGCCTCTAACCATCAGAGTTTGGGAAAATCACGGAGGATTGAGCCTCTAACCAGCAGAGTTTGGGAAAATCACGGTGGATTCAGCCTCTAACCAGCAGAGATTGGGGGAATCAGGGTGGATTAAGCTTCTAACCAGCAGAGTTGCGGGAAATCAGAGTGGATTGAGCCTCTATCCAGCAGAGTTTGGGGAAATCAGAGTGGATTTAGCCTCTAACCAGCAGAGTTTGGGAAAATCATGGTGGATTCATCCTCTAACCAGCAGAATTTGGGGAAATCAGGGTGAATTCAGCTTCTAACCAGCAGAGTTTCGGGAAATCACGGTAGATTCAGCCTCTAACCAGCAGACTTTGGGGAAATCAGGGTGGATTGAGCCTCTAACCAGCAGAGTTTGGGGGAATCAGGGTGGATTCAGCCTCTAACCAGCAGATTTTGGGGAAATCAGGTGGATTCAGCCTCTAACCAGCAGAGTTTGGGGGATTCAGGGTGGATTGAGCCTCTAACCAGCAGAATTTGGGGAAATCAGGTAGATTCAGCCTCTAACCAGCAGAGTTTGGGGAAATCAGGTGGATTCAGCTTCTAACCAGCAGAGTTTGGGAAAATCATGGTGGATTCATCCTCTAACCAGCAGAATTTGAGGAAATCAGGGAGGATTCAGCCTCTAACCAGCAAAGTTTGGGAAAATCACAGTGGATTCATCCTCTAACCAGCAGAGTTTGGGAAATCACGGTAGATTCAGCCTCTAACCAGCAGAGTTTGGGGAAATCAGGGTGGATTCAGCCTCTAACCAGCAGAGTTTGGGGAAATCAGGGTGGATTGAGCCTCTAACCAGCAGAGTTTGGGGAAATCAGGGTGGATTGAGCCTCTAACCAGCAGAGTTTGGGGAAATCAGGTGGATTCAGCTTCTAACCAGCAGAGTTTGGGAAAATCATGGTGGATTCAGCCTCTAACCATCAGAGTTTGGGAAAATCACGGAGGATTGAGCCTCTAACCAGCAGAGTTTGGGAAAATCACGGTGGATTCAGCCTCTAACCAGCAGAGATTGGGGGAATCAGGGTGGATTAAGCTTCTAACCAGCAGAGTTGCGGGAAATCAGAGTGGATTGAGCCTCTATCCAGCAGAGTTTGGGGAAATCAGAGTGGATTCAGCCTCTAACCAGCAGAGTTTGGTAAATCAGAGTGGATTGATCCTCTAACCAGCAGAGTTTGGGAAAATCACGGTGGATTCAGCCTCTAACCAGCAGAATTTGAGGAAATCAGGGAGGATTCAGCCTCTAACCAGCAAAGTTTGGGGAAATCAGAGTGGATTGAGCCTCTAACCAGCAGAGTTTGGGGAAATCAGAGTGGATTCAGCCTCTAACCAGCAGAGTTTGGGAAAATCAGGGTGGATTGAGCCTCTAACCAGCAGAGTTTGGGAAAATCACGGTGGATTCAGCCACTAACCAGCAGAATTTGAGGAAATCAGGGAGGATTCAGCCTCTAACCAGCAGAGTTTGGGGAAATCACGGTAGATTCAGCCTCTAACCAGCAGAGTTTGGGGAAATCACGGTAGATTCAGCCTCTAACCAGCAGAGTTTGGGGAAATCAGGTGAATTGAGCCTCTAACCAGCACAGTTTGGGGAAATCAGGGTGGATTCAGCCTCTAAACAGCAGAGTTTGGGGAAATCAGAGTGGATTGAGCCTCTAACCAGCAGATTTTGGGGAAATCAGGTGGATTCAGCCTCTAACCAGCAGAGTTTGGGAAAATCACAGTGGATTCATCCTCTAACCAGCAGATTTGGGGAAATCAGGGTGGATTAAGCCTCTAACCAGCAAAGTTTCGGGAAATCACGGTAGATTCAGCCTCTAACCAGCAGAGTTTGGGGAAATCAGGGTGGATTCAGCCTCTTACCAGCAGATTTTGGGGAAATCAGGTTGATTCAGCCTCTAACCAGCAGAGTTTGGGGGAAAAAGGGTGGATTAAGCCTCTAACCAGCAGAGTTTGGGGAAATCAGGGTGGATTGAGCCTCTTACCAGCAGATTTTGGGGAAATCAGGTGGATTCAGCCTCTAACCAGCAGAGTTTGGGAAAATCAGAGTGGATTCAGCCTCTAACCAGCAGAGTTTGGGAAAATCAGGGTGGATTGAGCCTCTAACCAGCAGAGTTTGGGGGAATAAGGGTGGATTGAGCCTCTAACCAGCAGAGTTTGGGGAAATCAGGGTGGATTGAGCCTCTAATCAGCAGAGTTTCGGGAAATCAGGGTGGATTGAGCCTCTATCCAGCATAGTTTGGGAAAATCATGGTGGATTCAGCCTCTAACCAGCACAGTTTGGGGGAATCAGGGTGGATTGAGCCTTTAACCAGCAGAGTTTTGAAAAATCAGGGTGGATTGAGCCTCTAACCAGCAGAATTTGGGGAAATAAGGGAGGATTCAGCCTCTAACCAGCAGAGTTTGGGAAAATCAGAGTGTATTGAGCCTCTGACCAGCGGAGTTTGGGGGAATCAGGGTGGATTCAGCCTCTAACCAGCAGAGTTTCGGGAAATCACGGTAGATTCAGCCTCTAACCAGCAGAGTTTGGGGAAATCAGGGTGGATTCAGCCTCTAACCAGCAGAGTTTCGGGAAATCACGGTAGATTCAGCCTCTAACCAGAAGAGTTTGGGAAAATCAGGGTTGATTCACCCTCTAACCAGCAGAGTTTGGGGAAATCAGAGTGGATTTAGCCTCTAACCAGCAGAGTTTGGGAAAATCATGGTGGATTCATCCTCTAACCAGCAGAATTTGGGGAAATCAGGGTGAATTCAGCCTCTAACCAGCAGAGTTTCGGGAAATCACGGTAGATTCAGCCTCTAACCAGCAGACTTTGGGGAAATCAGGGTGGATTGAGCCTCTAACCAGCAGAGTTTGGGGGAATCAGGGTGGATTCAGCCTCTAACCAGCAGATTTTGGGGAAATCAGGTGGATTCAGCCTCTAACCAGCAGAGTTTGGGGGATTCAGGGTGGATTGAGCCTCTAACCAGCAGAATTTGGGGAAATCAGGTTAATTCAGCCTCTAACCAGCAGAGTTTGGGAAAATCATGGTGGATTCATCCTCTAACCAGCAGAATTTGAGGAAATCAGGGAGGATTCAGCCTCTAACCAGCAAAGTTTGGGAAAATCACAGTGGATTCATCCTCTAACCAGCAGAGTTTGGGAAATCACGGTAGATTCAACCTCTAACCAGCAGAGTTTGGGGAAATCAGGGTGGATTCAGCCTCTAACCAGCAGAGTTTGGGGAAATCAGGGTGGATTGAGCCTCTAACCAGCAGAGTTTGGGGAAATCAGGGTGGATTGAGCCTCTAACCAGCAGAGTTTGGGGAAATCAGGTGGATTCAGCTTCTAACCAGCAGAGTTTGGGAAAATCATGGTGGATTCAGCCTCTAACCATCAGAGTTTGGGAAAATCACGGAGGATTGAGCCTCTAACCAGCAGAGTTTGGGAAAATCACGGTGGATTCAGCCTCTAACCAGCAGAGATTGGGGGAATCAGGGTGGATTAAGCTTCTAACCAGCAGAGTTGCGGGAAATCAGAGTGGATTGAGCCTCTATCCAGCAGAGTTTGGGGAAATCAGAGTGGATTCAGCCTCTAACCAGCAGAGTTTGGTAAATCAGAGTGGATTGATCCTCTAACCAGCAGAGTTTGGGAAAATCACGGTGGATTCAGCCTCTAACCAGCAGAATTTGAGGAAATCAGGGAGGATTCAGCCTCTAACCAGCAAAGTTTGGGGAAATCAGAGTGGATTGAGCCTCTAACCAGCAGAGTTTGGGGAAATCAGAGTGGATTCAGCCTCTAACCAGCAGAGTTTAGGAAAATCAGGGTGGATTCATCCTCTAACCAGCAGAGTTTGGCAAATCAGAGTGGATTGATCCTCTAACCAGCAGAGTTTGGGAAAATCACGGTGGATTCAGCCTCTAACCAGCAGAATTTGAGGAAATCAGGGAGGATTCAGCCTCTAACCAGCAAAGTTTGGGGAAATCAGAGTGGATTGAGCCTCTAACCAGCAGAGTTTGGGGAAATCAGGGTGGATTCAGCCTCTAACCAGCAGAGTTTGGGAAAATCAGAGTAAATTCAGCCTCTAACCAGCAGATTTTGGGGAAATCAGAGTGGATTCAGCCTCTAACCAGCAGAGTTTGGGAAAATCAGGGTGGATTGAGCCTCTAACCAGCAGAGTTTGGGGGAATCAGGGTGGATTCAGCCTCTAACCAGCAGAGTTTCGGGAAATCACGGTAGATTCAGCCTCTAACCAGCAGAGTTTGGGGAAATCAGGGTGGATTGAGCCTCTAACCAGCAGAGTTTGGGGAAATCAGGTGAATTGAGCCTCTAACCAGCAGAGTTTGGGGAAATCAGGGTGGATTCAGCCTCTAAACAGCAGAGTTTGGGGAAATCAGAGTGGATTGAGCCTCTAACCAGCAGATTTTGGGGAAATCAGGTGGATTCAGCCTCTAACCAGCAGAGTTTGGGAAAATCAGAGTGTATTGAGCCTCTAACCAGCAGAGTTTGGGGGAATCAGGGTGAATTGAGCCTCTAACCAGCAGAGTTTGGGGAAATCAGGTGGATTCAGCTTCTAACCAGCAGAGTTTGGGAAAATCACGGTGGATTCAGCCTTCAACCAGCAGAGTTTGGGAAAATCACGGTGGATTCAGCCTCTAACCAGCAGAGATTGGGGGAATCAGGGTGGATTAAGCTTCTAACCAGCAGAGTTGCGGGAAATCAGAGTGGATTGTGCCTCTATCCAGCAGAGTTTGGGGAAATCAGAGTGGATTCAGCCTCTAACCAGCAGAGTTTAGGAAAATCAGGGTGGATTCAGCCTCTAACCAGCAGAGTTTGGGGAAAACAGGTGGATTCAGCTTTTAAACAGCAGAGTTTGGGAAAATCACGGTGGATTCAGCCACTAACCAGCAGAATTTGAGGAAATCAGGGAGGATTCAGCCTCTAACCAGCAGAGTTTGGGGAAATCACGGTAGATTCAGCCTCTAACCAGCAGAGTTTGGGGAAATCACGGTAGATTCAGCCTCTAACCAGCAGAGTTTGGGGAAATCAGGTGAATTGAGCCTCTAACCAGCACAGTTTGGGGAAATCAGGGTGGATTCAGCCTCTAAACAGCAGAGTTTGGGGAAATCAGAGTGGATTGAGCCTCTAACCAGCAGATTTTGGGGAAATCAGGTGGATTCAGCCTCTAACCAGCAGAGTTTGGGAAAATCACAGTGGATTCATCCTCTAACCAGCAGATTTGGGGAAATCAGGGTGGATTAAGCCTCTAACCAGCAAAGTTTCGGGAAATCACGGTAGATTCAGCCTCTAACCAGCAGAGTTTGGGGAAATCAGGGTGGATTCAGCCTCTTACCAGCAGATTTTGGGGAAATCAGGTTGATTCAGCCTCTAACCAGCAGAGTTTGGGGGGAATAAGGGTGGATTGAGCCTCTAACCAGCAGAGTTTGGGGAAATCAGGGTGGATTGAGCCTCTTACCAGCAGATTTTGGGGAAATCAGGTGGATTCAGCCTCTAACCAGCAGAGTTTGGGAAAATCAGAGTGGATTCAGCCTCTAACCAGCAGAGTTTGGGAAAATCAGGGTGGATTGAGCCTCTAACCAGCAGAGTTTGGGGGAATAAGGGTGGATTGAGCCTCTAACCAGCAGAGTTTGGGGAAATCAGGGTGGATTGAGCCTCTAACCAGCAGAGTTTTGGGAAATCAGGGTGGATTGAGCCTCTATCCAGCATAGTTTGGGAAAATCATGGTGGATTCAGCCTCTAACCAGCACAGTTTGGGGGAATCAGGGTGGATTGAGCCTTTAACCAGCAGAGTTTTGAAAAATCATGGTGGATTCAGCCTCTAACCAGCAGAATTTGGGGAAATAAGGGAGGATTCAGCCTCTAACCAGCAGAGTTTGGGGCAAATCAGAGTGTATTGAGCCTCTGACCAGCGGAGTTTGGGGGAATCAGGGTGGATTCAGCCTCTAACCAGCAGAGTTTCGGGAAATCACGGTAGATTCAGCCTCTAACCAGCAGAGTTTGGGGAAATCAGGGTGGATTCAGCCTCTAACCAGCAGAGTTTCGGGAAATCACGGTAGATTCAGCCTCTAACCAGCAGAGTTTGGGGAAATCAGGGTGGTTTAATCCTCTAACCAGCAGAATTTGGGGAAATCAGGGTGGATTCAGCCTCTAAACAGCAGAGTTTCGGGAAATCACGGTAGATTCAACACCTAACCAGCAGAGTTTGGGGAATTAGGGTGGATTGAGCTTCTAACCAGCAGAGTTTGGGGAAATCAGAGTGGATTGAGCCTCTGACCAGCGGAGTTTGGGGGAATCAGGGTGGATTCAGCCTCTAACCAGCAGAGTTTCGGGAAATCACGGTAGATTCAGCCTCTAACCAGCAGAGTTTGGGGAAATCAGGGTGGATTCAGCCTCTAACCAGCAGAGTTTCGGGAAATCACGGTAGATTCAGCCTCTAACCAGCAGAGTTTGGGGAAATCAGGGTGGATTGAGCCTCTAACCAGCAGAGTTTGGGGAAATCAGGTGAATTGAGCCTCTAACCAGCAGAGTTTGGGGAAATCAGGGTGGATTCAGCTTCTAAACAGCAGAGTTTGGGGAAATCAGAGTGGATTGAGCCTCTAACCAGCAGATTTTGGGGAAATCAGGTGGATTCAGCCTCTATCCAGCAGAGTTTGGGAAAATCAGAGTGCATTGAGCCTCTAACCAGCAGAGTTTGGGGGAATCAGGTGGATTCAGCCTCTAACCAGCAGAGTTTGGGAAAATCAGGTGGATTCAGCATCTAACCAGCAGAGTTTGGGAAAATCACGGTGGATTCAGCCTTTAACCAGCAGAGTTTGGGAAAATCACGGTGGATTGAGCCTCTAACCAGCAGAGTTTGGGGGAATCAGGGTGGATTCAGCTTCTAACCAGCAGAGTTTGGGAAAATCACGGTGGATTCAGCCTCTAACCAGCAGAGTTTCGGGAATCAGGGTGGATTAAGCCTCTAACCAGCAGAGTTGCGGGAAATCAGAGTGGATTGAGCCTCTAACCAGCACAGTTTCGGGAAATCACGGTAGATTCAGCCTCTAACCAGCAGAGTTTGGGGAAATCAGGGTGGATTCAGCCTCTTACCAGCAGATTTTGGGGAAATCAGGTGGATTCAGCCTCTAACCAGCAGAGTTTGGGGGAATAAGGGTGGATTGAGCCTCTAACCAGCAGAGTTTGGGGAAATCAGGGTGGATTGAGCCTCTTACCAGCAGATTTTGGGGAAATCAGGTGGATTCAGCCTCTAACCAGCAGAGTTTGGGAAAATCAGAGTGGATTCAGCCTCTAACCAGCAGAGTTTGGGAAAATCAGGGTGGATTGAGCCTCTAACCAGCAGAGTTTGGGGGAATAAGGGTGGATTGAGCCTCTAACCAGCAGAGTTTGGGGAAATCAGGGTGGATTGAGCCTCTAACCAGCAGAGTTTGGGGAAATCAGGTGGATTCAGCCTCTAACCAGCAGAGTTTGGGGAAATCAGGTGGATTCAGCCTCTAACCAGTAGAGTTTCGGGAAATCAGGGTGGATTGAGCCTCTATCCAGCATAGTTTGGGAAAATCATGGTGGATTGAGCCTCTAACCAGCTGAATTTGGGGAAATAAGGGAGGATTCAGCCTCTAACCAGCAGAGTTTGGGGGAATCATGGTGGATTGAGCCTTTAACCAGCAGAGTTTTGAAAAATCAGGGTGGATTGAGCCTCTAACCAGCAGAATTTGGGGAAATAAGGGAGGATTCAGCCTCTAACCAGCAGAGTTTGGGGGAATCATGGTGGATTGAGCCTCTAACCAGCAGAGTTTGGGGAAATCAGGTGGATTCAGCTTCTAACCAGCAGAGTTTGGGAAAATCACGGTGGATTCAGCCTCTAACCAGCAGAGTTTGGGGAATCAGGGTGAATTGAGCCTAGAAGAATGAGAATTGTGCAACGCAGATGGTGGAGGAGTATGAGTTGGAATTGTAGAGGTTGAGCGCAGACATGACAATTCATGTTGGGGTGCTTGACACTGGTGGGCACGAAAATGATGGGTCTATCCAGTGGCAGTTTATTTTGATGAACGTCAGCCGGTCGGCACTCTCAGCTGACAGCCGGCTGCGCTTATCCGTGATGATGCCACCGGCTGCGCTGAAGATCCTTTCAGATAGCACGTTGGCGGCAGGACAGGACAGCACCTCCAAGGCGTTTAGGGCAAGTTCAAGCCACAGGTCCAACTTCGACACCCAATACGTGTAGGGCGCAGAAGGATCGGAGAGGACAGGGCTGTGGTCGGACAGGTATTCCCGCAACATGCACCTATACTTTTCCCGCCTGGTGACACTAGGCCCCTTAGTGGCGGGAGTTTGGCGAGGGGGTGCCATTAACGTGTCCCAGAGCTTAGACAGTGTGCCCCTTGTGGGTGTGGACCGGGCGGCACTTGTTCGCCTCATGGAGGAACTGTCCTCTCTGCCGCCAACGACACTTGATGGAAACATCTCCATCATGTTCTGCACCAATTGCTTGTGGCAATCATTAATGCGATTGGCCCTCCCCTCTACCGGAATAAAAGACGCAATGTTATTTTTATACCGGGGGTAAAGGATTGCAAATATCCAGTATTGGTTGCTCTCCGTTATTTTGACTACGCGCTTGTCACTTGAAAAGCACCCCAACATGAAGTCAGCCAAAACGCCGTGAAACGGACAGGTGTGTGGACCTACTCTCGTGCTGTGACGGTTCTGCTGCTATCCCTGACTCCTTAGTGTGATCTGCGTTATCCCTGATGGCAATGGGGGATTCTCGCATCACACACAAGAGCGGGATTGTTACGCTCACTAGTGCGTCGTCACAGCTGACCCTCTTGGTGGACTCCTCAAACACCCGTAGGATTTCACATAGGTCTCCCATCCATGGCCACTCATGGTTGAGAAACTGAGGGAGCTGACTTTGTGGCACCCTAGGGTTTTGGAGATGGTACTCCATCAAAGGTCTCTGCTTCTCAACCACTCTGCTCAACATATGATATGTTGAGTTCCAGCGTGTGGGGACTTCGCACAACAGCCGTTGTTCGGGCAGATGTAGGCGTTGCTGGAGTGTTTTGAGGCTAGCAGCGTCTACTGTAGACTTGCGAAAGTGGGCGCACAAGCGGGCACCACTAGGTTAAAGATGTGGGCCAGGCATGGAACATGTTGGAGGCTGGCAAGCTCCAGAGCTGCTACCAGGTTCCTGCCGTTATCAAACACGACCATGCCTGGGCCCAGGTACAGCGGCTCAAACCATATTGCCGTCTCATCGAGGAGGGCATCCCTCACCTCGGAGGCAGTGTGCTGTCTGTCCCCCAAGCTGATGAGCTTCAGCACAGCCTGCTGACGTCTATCCACGCCACTGCTGCAACATTTCCAGCTCGTAGCTGGGGTCAATTTAACGGCGGCGGAGGAGGAGGGTGTTGTTTCAGAGTCCCTGCCAGGAATGATTGGCGGGGAGACGAGGTACACCGGCCCAGTTTGTGACCCAGTCCCAGCCTCAACTACATTCACGCAGTGTGCAGTCAGTGAAATGTAGCATCCCTGTCCGCATGCACTTGTCCACGTGTCGGTGGTCAAGTGGACCTTTGCGCAAAGCACGGAACTTAGGGCCCGCCTGATGTTGCGTGACGCGTTCTGATGCAAGGTGGGGACGGCACAACGGGAGAAGTAGTGACAGCTAGGGACGCACTTGCCATCAGGTCACGGAAGGCCAGAGTTTCCACAAGCCGGAACGGCAACATCTCCTGGGCCAGGAGTTTGGAGATGTGCGCGTTTAAAGCTTGTGCATGTGGGTGGGTAGCGCTGTACTTTTATCTGCAATCAAATGTCTGAGAGATGGTGGGTTGCTGGGAGGAGGCGCATGATGGTGCAGGAGAAGGAGCTGAGACAGGAACAGGGGAGGATGAGGGAGAAGTCCCCAAAGTGGTGGAGCCAGATGTTGTGGTGTCCTGGCTGGTGCTCTGGACTGCAGCGCCAGCACTGGCAACAGTGGGAGAGGCAGTGGCGGCAACGCCGGACGACGATTGTCCTGCGTTTGCTCTCTCCCATTGAGTTCAGTGCTTGCATTCCAAATGACGGCGCATGGAAGTGGTCGAAAGGTTGCTCTTTTCAGAGCCCCTACTCAGCTTCGAGTGGCAAATTGTGCAAATCGCATTATATTTGTCCTCCGCGCATTCCTTGAAAAATCTCCACACCATCGAGGAACGTGCCCTCGATGGGGGAGTTTTTTCTGGGCTGGCTATGATAGGGAACATCTTGGGCCATTCTGGGTGTGGCCTGGCTTCGGCGAAGCAGCTAACCTCTGCCGCTGGACATGCCTCTGCCTCTAGCTACCCTCTTTGGTGCTGCACCTCCCTCCACATCGACACTGCTTTCTCCTTGCTTGACATCCCCCCTGTCCAGGTCGGGTCAGTGTCCTCGTCGTCCATCACCTCCTCTTCCAATTTTTCTCTCGCCGCCTCCTCCTCCTGCACACCGCACATGGCAACAGGCTGCTCTGATGGCAACTGTGTCTTGTCATTGTCACTGAGGGTGGGTTGCTGGTCAACCGCCACAAAATCAAAAGGAGATGGAGGAAGCTCCAGTGTTTGGGCATCTGGTGCACAAATCAAGAAAAAAGATTTTAGAGCTCACCCAATTTATCTATGTCTAGGCAGCGGTCTTGTTCATTCTTCAGGATGCACGGCACATCACGGACAAAGGATGTCTTGAATGCAGAAATGGAAAAAAAAAAAAAAAAAAAAGCCGGCAACTCATCCGAAGGGAAAGTACAATAAAATTTAACTTTTAATAACAAATCATAAAATTAACAAAAGAGGGAACAAAAAATAAACAAAAACAGAAAAAATCCCCCTAAGAAAACGCCTACACGTTTCAGAACATGACGTTCTTTTTTCAAGGCATGTGTAACAATCATTGACTTCACCCTTTATATAGTGTGGCTTCCCCAAGCCTAAGGTACCAGTTCCGGTTAATCAATACTAAATGAATACAGGTGAGGTTTCCCACTTTCGAATAACACCCTTTGTCCTACAGCACATTTGTTAATAAACTTTTCTTCATATATTCACATACAAGAATATGATCCAATTTGTATTGAAAAGCTACATAAAACATGTATTTGATGACATAGAAATATAATGTTAAATGTTATCACACATATATTCAACAAGATGACGCATGGTCAACGGTACAACAACAACCTCCAAGCTGCTCCATTCAAAATGGGACAGCATAGATGATATTAAAGAGTGATATATAACTCACTATATGTTACCATGTCAGATCGTTATAGATGAAGATTTATACATTTCTAGTTGAAAAAATAATAAGCGCTCTAATTTGCATGACTCGTTCTACCCAATCAGGGAATGACAAAACAAGTCATTCATGAAGTCCAGTAGTGGACCCCCATGTGACCTACATTCGACAAACCAGCACCTAACACTCAAACAGGAAAGGAATGGTGTCCCGGACATCCAAAAAATGGGTGCGATATGACCTCTATGTTGGCCACTTCATACTCTGTAATATGTCTTCCAATTTTAATCTAGATGTTCCACATATTATTAGATAAAAAATAAAATATAATAAATAACAATTTGGAACACAGATAGGGCTTCATTAGTATATTATGACAGGTCACATGACTGGTTCTACCCAATCAAAAAGTCATGACTTAAGTTGTTCATAGAGTTCAACAGTAGAACTTCATTCAATTTGCTGTGGATTGCTGCTATTTTTCAGGACCCCCCCAAAATTCAAGGCTTTTTTCAGCTCTATATGAACTAGTCACTGCTGTGGATTCCGGCTATTCTGTGTGCGGACAGCCAAAAATGAAA
Organism: Leptodactylus fuscus; assembly: GCF_031893055.1. NCBI lineage: Eukaryota > Metazoa > Chordata > Amphibia > Anura > Leptodactylidae > Leptodactylus > Leptodactylus fuscus. The sequence goes on from NC_134268.1 coordinate 152,069,534, forward strand.
GCTGTTTCTCCGCTATATATGAAGTTGTAACTGTTCTGTATCCCTGTTTTCCACCATCCGGGGAAAGCTGGACTGATGTCCCTACAGTGTATAGCTCTGAGAAGAGCTGTTGCTTTTCTTCTTTAGTTCTTACCTGCCTATCTGAAGCTAATCGCTATCTAGCCCTCAGCAGATGTCTATCTCTCCCTGTCTCTCACCGGCAAATGACGAATATTGGGCTGGACTATTCTTATAAATGGGAGGTCACCTGATTTCGGCAGCCAATGGGTTTTTTCAATTTTTTTTTCACTGCCTCCGTTGTCGTAGTTCCTGTCCCACCTCCCCTGCACAGTTATTGGTGCTAAAAACGCACCAGGGAAAGTGATACGAATTTTAATGCGTATGCAGCCTGGTATTCGATTGTGAACGAATACATCGAACGCCATGATATTCGATCGAATACCTATTCGATCGAACGGTGTTCGCTCATCTCTAGAGATGAGCGAACACTAAAATGTTCGGGGTTCGAAATCCGATTCGAACAGCCGCACACTGTTCGAACGGGTTTCGAACCCCATTATAATCTATGGGGGGAAATGCTCGTTTCAGGGGTACGCAACATTCGATCAAATTCTACTTACCAAGTCCATGAGTGAGGGTCGTGTAACACTCAGGAGGGCCAGGGCTGGCATCACGGGTAATATATCAGATTTGGCCGGCTTTTAGGGGGTCCCTGGGTCCCAAATGTGCACAAAATCTCCTTTTTGATGTCCCCGACTACCCACCCCCACTCTGATATCTGACAATGACAACAGACAACCAGGTCTCGGGGCTAGCCGTTGCTCTTTTACTAGCAGGACAAAGTAATACAAATGTACATATGGAGTAATCCTTCACATACAATACAGCGATCTTGTGTGGCATAAGTCCCAAAGGTAAGCAGCGAGAAGGCATAAGGTGGTAAGTCTGCACTGTATTTTTTCCACGTGTCTACTGCCCCTCTTAAACGGATATTGTTTCTCCAGCAATTAAGATCAGTCGCAGATTGCGAGGGTGTGGTCAACCAGAGGGCCTTAAGAAGATTTGGACCATATAGCGCCAGTAGCAATTTCTTGACCGAGGAAGTACCTGTAGGTGTTGAGAGTTCTGCCCAGAGTTGAAGTTGGATTGCATCCTAGTACTGTTTTACGTTTGGAAGACTTATGCCGCCCTCTAGTTTATGTCGTTGAAGCAAGCGATAAGTTAGTGGAGGTCTTTTGCTTTTCCACAAAAACTTCGAGAACAATTTGGTGATGGCAGAAAAGAATCTGAAGTCAAGCTTAATGGGAAGCATTCTCAGAAAATATAGGATCTTCGGGAGAACATACATCTGGATCAAGTTCCGCCAACCAAACCAAGAAATAAATGGGATATCATATTGGCGTAGTAATCTATCAATTTCCAAAAGCAATTCCTCAAAATTTCGCAAGTAAATATCTCTAATGTGACCTGGAATTTTAACTCCCAAATATTTAATGCTAGAGGGTGCCCACTTAAATGGGAGGGTTTTCATAAAAGCTATAGCTGATGGGTCGGATACAGAAATATTTAAAATTTCACATTTATCCAAGTTGACTTTGTAGTGGGAAATATGGCCATAATTTTCAATAATTTCTAAAATCTTAGAGAAACTCTTTTCTGGGTTGGTAGAAAGAAAAATCACATTTAGAGATATACTTTGGAGGGCGCAGTACTGTAGCAGTAAATAATCCAAAAATCAAAAATAGTGTGCACAGATAACATGTGAACTTTAAGGTGACTCAATAGGGGTATTTTGGCCATATCCCTAGTATCTATGTGAAGAGCTATAACTGGGGAAAAAAGAACAGAAAATATAAGCATTAGAACCTGTTTTACTGTTACCAGCAAATGTAGAGCATGTAGAGATGAGCCAGATCTTCATTCCTCAGGTATCATCTTGATAGCGGTGTAGTGACCTCTTTGTCTTAAGCGATTTGGTTCTCAGTGGTTTCTGCCAGGAGGAGAAATCAGGTAGCGGAGGAAGAGTGGCGATATCTGGAGTTGGGAGCCATGAGGGAATGTCCACTGGGGTGATATCGAGCTGATCCCACAAGGCCAGAAGGTCTGCCAGAGTGTGAACATGTTGTGGCCTCTTAAAGTTTCAAGTAATGGACGGAGTGTCCTTCTCTTGGCAAGTGTTGAAGGTGACAAATCTTGATAGAAGGTAAGTTTGTCTTCCCCATAAGCCATCCCTTTCCCTTAGACCAACCTAGTGAAAGAATATCCTGCCTGTCTACATATGAAAGAAGACTACAAATAGCGTCTCTGGGAGGGTCTCCCTCTTTTGGCTTAGGCCTAAGGGCTGTATGCGTGCTCTCAATAGCTAGGGAGCTAGCTCTATCCGGGCCCAATAATATAGAAAAAACGTCACTTACAGTCTCCTTTAGGACAGTCGGAGCGTAAGACTCTGCTAGGCCTTTTATGCGTACATTCCGGCATCGGCCCCTATTCTCCTGGTCCTCCAGGAGGGTCAGGGCGTTGTCTAGCTGAGCTTTCTGTATCGTAAGCAGGTCCACAATGGCGGATGAGTGAGTCGTTAGCTCTGCGCATGCGTCTTCAACCACTTCTACTCTCTGACGTAAGTATGGGATTTCGGCTTTAAGTTCTGCTAGATCCGACAGAACTGGATGGAGCGCTTGTGAAGGTGCCTGCCTAAAGAATGATTTCGAAATACATGAAGTGTTAAGTTCACAGGCACTTTTTTCTCCCTCGCTCTCCATGTCTGCCGCTACATGGGGATCGGGCCTATGCTTCGCGATCTCCAGCGCCCTCTTGGCTTCTCCTTGTTTGTTATGTGGGCTGTCCTGGCAAATTTCCGCAGGTCCAGCTGCGAACGGCTCGTTTTGGGGGTAGAAGGGGAATCCCCAGGATTCTCCTTGCCGATCTTGACCATTCTTGTCTTGGTACTGCTGCTCTATCGTTCCTTTTAGCCTCAGATACAACGGAGCTACAGGCTCATGCGTCCGCTGTACTCGGCGGTCAAGCTCCGCCCCCTCTGAATTACATCATTTTTTGTCAGCGGCTATCCTAAACTGAAAAAGCCTGCCCTTGTCAAATCGCAGCTGCCATGCAGCTTAAGGCCTGGCAAGTACAAGCGCGGGAGACTGGCTGGGAAGCCCAGGTGCCGTTGACTATTTTATTCCTAGGCATTTAGGTGTTCCCCTTCCACCTATTCTATAAAGAACATTGAAATACGTTACTTTCCGTCATTGGTCATAGTAAGTCGTATATGCCTGCCCTCATCGGATCGCAGCCGCCAAGCAGCTTAAGGCCTAGCAAGAACCAGCGTGGGAGACTGACTGGGAATCCCAGGTGCTGTTGACTATCTTGTTCCTGGGCATGTAGGCGTTCTCCTTTCACCTGTTCTATAAAAAGCATTGAAATGCATTATTTTCTGTCAGTGGTCATCCCAAGCTGAATATGCCTGTCCTCGTTAGAGCGCAACTAGAGATGAGCGAACAGTGAAATGTTCGAATTTCGATATTCAATTTGAGTAGCCCCTCAAAACTCGACTGTTCGAACGAATATCCTCGTTTAGGAGGAAACCAATATTTGACTCAGGACCGCATCTAACACGCCAAAGTCCCTGTATTACCTCTAACCAGCAAACAACAAACCAGCCGTTTGTTAAAATCAGGGTGGATTGAGCCTCTAACCAGCAGAGTTGGGGGAAATCAGGGTGGATTGAGTCTCTAACCAGCAGAGTTTGGGGAAATCAGGGTGCATTCAGCCTCTAACCAGCAGAGTTTGGGGAAATCAGGGTGGATTGAGCCTCTAACCAGCAGAGCTTGGGGAAATCAGGGTGGATTCAGACTCTAACCAGCAGAGTTTGGGGAAATTAGAGTTGATTCAGACTCTAACCAGCAGAATTTGGGAAAATCACGGTGGATTCATCCTCTAACCAGCAGAATTTGGGGAAATCAGGGTGGATTAAGCCTCTAACCAGCAGAGTTTGGGAAAATCAGGGTGGATTTTTATTTTTTATTTTTGGCGCCGCCCCCCTGAGGGGCTTGGCTGCCTTGATGCAGTGCTCCAAGCTGGGAGCAAACTTTTCTTTCCTTTTTCACTTTTTTCTCTGTATCTTCAAGAATCCGGTAACTAAGCAATCTAGCACTATGAATTAGCAACTATAAATCGAATGGAAGACCCTGTGGAGTATTTTGTTCCTTTTGTTTTCCATTGAAAAGCATGGACAATGACAAGACCTGGTTCAGCTGGTTTCCACATGTGCCTGTTACCATCCCCCCAGCTAGGACAGCATGGCTCACCATGCGGCATGGAGGAAAACCTACATGGAAGTGTGGACTTCTTCTTCAAGGAGATGATTTTTGGCGTCAATTGCTGATGTGTGAGGATGCCTACAGCTGACTGGTATTTCTTTCTTTTTATTACTGTGGACACATGGGACTCTGCTACAGCCTGGGAACCTACCATCACCCACCTACCCCAGGAGTTATGGAAGCTTGGCAAGAGAGCAGCACCATGTATACCTGGATGGTCTCTGACTTCCTTGGGGCAGTAGAACACTGTGGTAAGAAGGAAGGAGGAGGAGGAGGGCTTGTGATGAAGGACATTTGGGGCATTTTTTTTTGTGGTTAAAAGGACAATAGTGCTGATACAAGATACCGAACTATCAGCTGTGAGCAGGAGATCTCACTACCTACCAAGAACTACCACATGTTATCATAATAGCTGACTATGTCCCCCACCTCTGCAAAATTTTCTGCTTGTTATATCTACATGCTGTGACCCCCTCCTCGTGTCCTACAACCAAGTCGGCTGTATTATTATTATTATTATTATTATTATTATTATTAACATCAATCCGCACAGAGAACTAAATGATCCTGCAATGTGTCTGTGTTTCTTTCTTTTTTTAGTTGCTCTGATTCCTAGGATTTCTCTATCTGCCATGAGGTTGTATGTGTTTCTCTCCCGTTATATACTACTGTACCATCTATGAAACTGTATCACTGAAATTTCCCCATTGTGGGACTATTAAAGGAATATCTTATCTTATCTCATTCAGCCTCTAACCAGCAGAGTTTTGGGAAATCAGGGTAGATTCAGCCTCTAACCAGCAGAGTTTGGGGAAATCAGGTGGATTCAGCCTCTAACCAGCAAAGTTTTGGGAAATCACGGTAGATTCAGCCTCTAACCAGCAGAGTTTGGGGAAATCAGGGTTGATTCACCCTCTAACCAGCAGAGTTTGGGGAAATCAGGGTGGATTCAGCCTCTAACCAGCAGAGTTTCGGGAAATCACGGTAGATTCAGCCTCTAACCAGAAGAGTTTGGGAAAATCAGGGTTGATTCACCCTCTAACCAGCAGAGTTTGGGAAAATCATGGTGGATTCATCCTCTAACCAGCAGAATTTGGGGAAATCAGGGTGAATTCAGCCTCTAACCAGCAGAGTTTCGGGAAATCACGGTAGATTCAGCCTCTAACCAGCAGACTTTGGGGAAATCAGGGTGGATTGAGCCTCTAACCAGCAGAGTTTGGGGGAATCAGGGTGGATTCAGCCTCTAACCAGCAGATTTTGGGGAAATCAGGTGGATTCAGCCTCTAACCAGCAGAGTTTGGGGGATTCAGGGTGGATTGAGCCTCTAACCAGCAGAATTTGGGGAAATCAGGTAGATTCAGCCTCTAACCAGCAGAGTTTGGGAAAATCATGGTGGATTCATCCTCTAACCAGCAGAATTTGAGGAAATCAGGGAGGATTCAGCCTCTAACCAGCAAAGTTTGGGAAAATCACAGTGGATTCATCCTCTAACCAGCAGAGTTTGGGAAATCACGGTAGATTCAGCCTCTAACCAGCAGAGTTTGGGGAAATCAGGGTGGATTCAGCCTCTAACCAGCAGAGTTTGGGGAAATCAGGGTGGATTGAGCCTCTAACCAGCAGAGTTTGGGGAAATCAGGGTGGATTGAGCCTCTAACCAGCATAGTTTGGGGAAATCAGGTGGATTCAGCTTCTAACCAGCAGAGTTTGGGGAAATCAGGGTGGATTCAGCCTCTAACCAGCAGAATTTGAGGAAATCACGGAGGATTCAGCCTCTAACCAGCAAAGTTTGGGGAAATCAGAGTGGATTGAGCCTCTAACCAGCAGAGTTTGGGGAAATCAGAGTGGATTCAGCCTCTAACCAGCAGAGTTTAGGAAAATCAGGGTGGATTCATCCTCTAACCAGCAGAGTTTGGCAAATCAGAGTGGATTGATCCTCTAACCAGCAGAGTTTGGGAAAATCACGGTGGATTCAGCCTCTAACCAGCAGAATTTGAGGAAATCAGAGTGGATTGAGCCTCTGACCAGCGGAGTTTGGGGGAATCAGGGTGGATTCAGCCTCTAACCAGCAGAGTTTCGGGAAATCACGGTAGATTCAGCCTCTAACCAGCAGAGTTTGGGGAAATCAGGGTGGATTCAGCCTCTAACCAGCAGAGTTTCGGGAAATCACGGTAGATTCAGCCTCTAACCAGCAGAGTTTGGGGAAATCAGGGTGGATTGAGCCTCTAACCAGCAGAGTTTGGGGAAATCAGGTGAATTGAGCCTCTAACCAGCAGAGTTTGGGGAAATCAGGGTGGATTCAGCTTCTAAACAGCAGAGTTTGGGGAAATCAGAGTGGATTGAGCCTCTAACCAGCAGATTTTGGGGAAATCAGGTGGATTCAGCCTCTATCCAGCAGAGTTTGGGAAAATCAGAGTGCATTGAGCCTCTAACCAGCAGAGTTTGGGGGAATCAGGTGGATTCAGCCTCTAACCAGCAGAGTTTGGGAAAATCAGGTGGATTCAGCATCTAACCAGCAGAGTTTGGGAAAATCACGGTGGATTCAGCCTTTAACCAGCAGAGTTTGAGAAAATCACGGTGGATTGAGCCTCTAACCAGCAGAGTTTGGGGGAATCAGGGTGGATTCAGCTTCTAACCAGCAGAGTTTGGGAAAATCACGGTGGATTCAGCCTCTAACCAGCAGAGTTTCGGGAATCAGGGTGGATTAAGCCTCTAACCAGCAGAGTTGCGGGAAATCAGAGTGGATTGAGCCTCTAACCAGCAGAATTTAGGAAAATCACGGTGGATTCATCCTCTAACCATCAGAATTTGGGGAAATCAGGGTGGATTTAGCCTCTAACCGGCAGAGTTTGGGGAAATCAGGTAGATTCAGCCTCTAACCAGCAGAGTTTGGGGAAATCAGGTGGATTCAACTTCTAACCAGCAGAGTTTGGAAAAATCACGGTGGATTCAGCCTCTAACCAGCAGAATTTGAGGAAATCAGGGAGGATTCAGCCTCTAACCAGCAGAGTTTGGGGAAATCAGGTGAGTTGAGCCTCTAACCAGCACAGTTTGGGGAAATCAGGGTGGATTCAGCCTCTAAACAGCAGAGTTTGGGGAAATCAGAGTGGATTGAGCCTCTAACCAGCAGATTTTGGGGAAATCAGGTGGATTCAGCCTCTAACCAGCAGAGTTTGGGAAAATCACAGTGGATTCATCCTCTAACCAGCAGATTTGGGGAAATCAGGGTGGATTAAGCCTCTAACCAGCACAGTTTCGGGAAATCACGGTAGATTCAGCCTCTAACCAGCAGAGTTTGGGGAAATCAGGGTGGATTCAGCCTCTTACCAGCAGATTTTGGGGAAATCAGGTGGATTCAGCCTCTAACCAGCAGAGTTTGGGGGAATAAGGGTGGATTGAGCCTCTAACCAGCAGAGTTTGGGGAAATCAGGGTGGATTGAGCCTCTTACCAGCAGATTTTGGGGAAATCAGGTGGATTCAGCCTCTAACCAGCAGAGTTTGGGAAAATCAGAGTGGATTCAGCCTCTAACCAGCAGAGTTTGGGAAAATCAGGGTGGATTGAGCCTCTAACCAGCAGAGTTTGGGGGAATAAGGGTGGATTGAGCCTCTAACCAGCAGAGTTTGGGGAAATCAGGGTGGATTGAGCCTCTAACCAGCAGAGTTTGGGGAAATCAGGTGGATTCAGCCTCTAACCAGCAGAGTTTGGGGAAATCAGGTGGATTCAGCCTCTAACCAGTAGAGTTTCGGGAAATCAGGGTGGATTGAGCCTCTATCCAGCATAGTTTGGGAAAATCATGGTGGATTGAGCCTCTAACCAGCAGAATTTGGGGAAATAAGGGAGGATTCAGCCTCTAACCAGCAGAGTTTGGGGGAATCATGGTGGATTGAGCCTTTAACCAGCAGAGTTTTGAAAAATCAGGGTGGATTGAGCCTCTAACCAGCAGAATTTGGGGAAATAAGGGAGGATTCAGCCTCTAACCAGCAGAGTTTGGGGGAATCATGGTGGATTGAGCCTCTAACCAGCAGAGTTTGGGGAAATCAGGTGGATTCAGCTTCTAACCAGCAGAGTTTGGGAAAATCACGGTGGATTCAGCCTCTAACCAGCAGAGTTTGGGGGAATCAGGGTGAATTGAGCCTAGAAGAATGAGAATTGTGCAACGCAGATGGTGGAGGAGTATGAGTTGGAATTGTAGAGGTTGAGCGCAGACATGACAATTCATGTTGGGGTGCTTGACACTGGTGGGCACGAAAATGATGGGTCTATCCAGTGGCAGTTTATTTTGATGAACGTCAGCCGGTCGGCACTCTCAGCTGACAGCCGGCTGCGCTTATCCGTGATGATGCCACCGGCTGCGCTGAAGATCCTTTCAGATAGCACGTTGGCGGCAGGACAGGACAGCACCTCCAAGGCGTTTAGGGCAAGTTCAAGCCACAGGTCCAACTTCGACACCCAATACGTGTAGGGCGCAGAAGGATCGGAGAGGACAGGGCTGTGGTCGGACAGGTATTCCCGCAACATGCACCTATACTTTTCCCGCCTGGTGACACTAGGCCCCTTAGTGGCGGGAGTTTGGCGAGGGGGTGCCATTAACGTGTCCCAGAGCTTAGACAGTGTGCCCCTTGTGGGTGTGGACCGGGCGGCACTTGTTCGCCTCATGGAGGAACTGTCCTCTCTGCCGCCAACGACACTTGATGGAAACATCTCCATCATGTTCTGCACCAATTGCTTGTGGCAATCATTAATGCGATTGGCCCTCCCCTCTACCGGAATAAAAGACGCAATGTTATTTTTATACCGGGGGTAAAGGATTGCAAATATCCAGTATTGGTTGCTCTCCGTTATTTTGACTACGCGCTTGTCACTTGAAAAGCACCCCAACATGAAGTCAGCCAAAACGCCGTGAAACGGACAGGTGTGTGGACCTACTCTCGTGCTGTGACGGTTCTGCTGCTATCCCTGACTCCTTAGTGTGATCTGCGTTATCCCTGATGGCAATGGGGGATTCTCGCATCACACACAAGAGCGGGATTGTTACGCTCACTAGTGCGTCGTCACAGCTGACCCTCTTGGTGGACTCCTCAAACACCCGTAGGATTTCACATAGGTCTCCCATCCATGGCCACTCATGGTTGAGAAACTGAGGGAGCTGACTTTGTGGCACCCTAGGGTTTTGGAGATGGTACTCCATCAAAGGTCTCTGCTTCTCAACCACTCTGCTCAACATATGATATGTTGAGTTCCAGCGTGTGGGGACTTCGCACAACAGCCGTTGTTCGGGCAGATGTAGGCGTTGCTGGAGTGTTTTGAGGCTAGCAGCGTCTACTGTAGACTTGCGAAAGTGGGCGCACAAGCGGGCACCACTAGGTTAAAGATGTGGGCCAGGCATGGAACATGTTGGAGGCTGGCAAGCTCCAGAGCTGCTACCAGGTTCCTGCCGTTATCAAACACGACCATGCCTGGGCCCAGGTACAGCGGCTCAAACCATATTGCCGTCTCATCGAGGAGGGCATCCCTCACCTCGGAGGCAGTGTGCTGTCTGTCCCCCAAGCTGATGAGCTTCAGCACAGCCTGCTGACGTCTATCCACGCCACTGCTGCAACATTTCCAGCTCGTAGCTGGGGTCAATTTAACGGCGGCGGAGGAGGAGGGTGTTGTTTCAGAGTCCCTGCCAGGAATGATTGGCGGGGAGACGAGGTACACCGGCCCAGTTTGTGACCCAGTCCCAGCCTCAACTACATTCACGCAGTGTGCAGTCAGTGAAATGTAGCATCCCTGTCCGCATGCACTTGTCCACGTGTCGGTGGTCAAGTGGACCTTTGCGCAAAGCACGGAACTTAGGGCCCGCCTGATGTTGCGTGACGCGTTCTGATGCAAGGTGGGGACGGCACAACGGGAGAAGTAGTGACAGCTAGGGACGCACTTGCCATCAGGTCACGGAAGGCCAGAGTTTCCACAAGCCGGAACGGCAACATCTCCTGGGCCAGGAGTTTGGAGATGTGCGCGTTTAAAGCTTGTGCATGTGGGTGGGTAGCGCTGTACTTTTATCTGCAATCAAATGTCTGAGAGATGGTGGGTTGCTGGGAGGAGGCGCATGATGGTGCAGGAGAAGGAGCTGAGACAGGAACAGGGGAGGATGAGGGAGAAGTCCCCAAAGTGGTGGAGCCAGATGTTGTGGTGTCCTGGCTGGTGCTCTGGACTGCAGCGCCAGCACTGGCAACAGTGGGAGAGGCAGTGGCGGCAACGCCGGACGACGATTGTCCTGCGTTTGCTCTCTCCCATTGAGTTCAGTGCTTGCATTCCAAATGACGGCGCATGGAAGTGGTCGAAAGGTTGCTCTTTTCAGAGCCCCTACTCAGCTTCGAGTGGCAAATTGTGCAAATCGCATTATATTTGTCCTCCGCGCATTCCTTGAAAAATCTCCACACCATCGAGGAACGTGCCCTCGATGGGGGAGTTTTTTCTGGGCTGGCTATGATAGGGAACATCTTGGGCCATTCTGGGTGTGGCCTGGCTTCGGCGAAGCAGCTAACCTCTGCCGCTGGACATGCCTCTGCCTCTAGCTACCCTCTTTGGTGCTGCACCTCCCTCCACATCGACACTGCTTTCTCCTTGCTTGACATCCCCCCTGTCCAGGTCGGGTCAGTGTCCTCGTCGTCCATCACCTCCTCTTCCAATTTTTCTCTCGCCGCCTCCTCCTGCACACCGCACATGGCAACAGGCTGCTCTGATGGCAACTGTGTCTTGTCATTGTCACTGAGGGTGGGTTGCTGGTCAACCGCCACAAAATCAAAAGGAGATGGAGGAAGCTCCAGTGTTTGGGCATCTGGTGCACAAATCAAGAAAAAAGATTTTAGAGCTCACCCAATTTATCTATGTCTAGGCAGCGGTCTTGTTCATTCTTCAGGATGCACGGCACATCACGGACAAAGGATGTCTTGAATGCAGAAATGGAAAAAAAAAAAAAAAAAAAAGCCGGCAACTCATCCGAAGGGAAAGTACAATAAAATTTAACTTTTAATAACAAATCATAAAATTAACAAAAGAGGGAACAAAAAATAAACAAAAACAGAAAAAATCCCCCTAAGAAAACGCCTACACGTTTCAGAACATGACGTTCTTTTTTCAAGGCATGTGTAACAATCATTGACTTCACCCTTTATATAGTGTGGCTTCCCCAAGCCTAAGGTACCAGTTCCGGTTAATCAATACTAAATGAATACAGGTGAGGTTTCCCACTTTCGAATAACACCCTTTGTCCTACAGCACATTTGTTAATAAACTTTTCTTCATATATTCACATACAAGAATATGATCCAATTTGTATTGAAAAGCTACATAAAACATGTATTTGATGACATAGAAATATAATGTTAAATGTTATCACACATATATTCAACAAGATGACGCATGGTCAACGGTACAACAACAACCTCCAAGCTGCTCCATTCAAAATGGGACAGCATAGATGATATTAAAGAGTGATATATAACTCACTATATGTTACCATGTCAGATCGTTATAGATGAAGATTTATACATTTCTAGTTGAAAAAATAATAAGCGCTCTAATTTGCATGACTCGTTCTACCCAATCAGGGAATGACAAAACAAGTCATTCATGAAGTCCAGTAGTGGACCCCCATGTGACCTACATTCGACAAACCAGCACCTAACACTCAAACAGGAAAGGAATGGTGTCCCGGACATCCAAAAAATGGGTGCGATATGACCTCTATGTTGGCCACTTCATACTCTGTAATATGTCTTCCAATTTTATCTAGATGTTCCACATATTATTAGATAAAAAATAAAATATAATAAATAACAATTTGGAACACAGATAGGGCTTCATTAGTATATTATGACAGGTCACATGACTGGTTCTACCCAATCAAAAAGTCATGACTTAAGTTGTTCATAGAGTTCAACAGTAGAACTTCATTCAATTTGCTGTGGATTGCTGCTATTTTTCAGGACCCCCCCAAAATTCAAGGCTTTTTTCAGCTCTATATGAACTAGTCACTGCTGTGGATTCCGGCTATTCTGTGTGCGGACAGCCAAAAATGAAAGCTGTTTCTCCGCTATATATGAAGTTGTAACTGTTCTGTATCCCTGTTTTCCACCATCCGGGGAAAGCTGGACTGATGTCCCTACAGTGTATAGCTCTGAGAAGAGCTGTTGCTTTTCTTCTTTAGTTCTTACCTGCCTATCTGAAGCTAATCGCTATCTAGCCCTCAGCAGATGTCTATCTCTCCCTGTCTCTCACCGGCAAATGACGAATATTGGGCTGGACTATTCTTATAAATGGGAGGTCACCTGATTTCGGCAGCCAATGGGTTTTTTCAATTTTTTTTTCACTGCCTCCGTTGTCGTAGTTCCTGTCCCACCTCCCCTGCACAGTTATTGGTGCTAAAAACGCACCAGGGAAAGTGATACGAATTTTAATGCGTATGCAGCCTGGTATTCGATTGTGAACGAATACATCGAACGCCATGATATTCGATCGAATACCTATTCGATCGAACGGTGTTCGCTCATCTCTAGAGATGAGCGAACACTAAAATGTTCGGGGTTCGAAATCCGATTCGAACAGCCGCACACTGTTCGAACGGGTTTCGAACCCCATTATAATCTATGGGGGGAAATGCTCGTTTCAGGGGTACGCAACATTCGATCAAATTCTACTTACCAAGTCCATGAGTGAGGGTCGTGTAACACTCAGGAGGGCCAGGGCTGGCATCACGGGTAATATATCAGATGTGGCCGGCTTTTAGGGGGTCCCTGGGTCCCAAATGTGCACAAAATCTCCTTTTTGATGTCCCCGACTACCCACCCCCACTCTGATATCTGACAATGACAACAGACAACCAGGTCTCGGGGCTAGCCGTTGCTCTTTTACTAGCAGGACAAAGTAATACAAATGTACATATGGAGTAATCCTTCACATACAATACAGCGATCTTTGTAGGTAGTGCCCAATTGAGCAGGTGATGGAGCTTGGAGCAGGAATGCTTTGGATAGTTTAACTAGTAGTTGCTTGGGTAGTTAAACTTGTATATACTTGTAAAGATGGCCTGTATCCAGGGGGTTAGTCCTCAACAAACTGGGTACACGTATGTAGAAGAGGAACTAGAATGTGCCAGCAGCGGGAGACCCTCAATTTTTGCCAGACTAGCTATGGGCTTCTTAAATATAGATTTGTCCCAAAGACTTACTTGAATAGAGAGATACGTGTGAGGTCCCAGATGTATGGATAGGCAGGTCCGTAAGCTTTAATGCTTGTAAGCTTGGAGCTTCAGAGGAAAACACTCTCTGAGGAGAATCTTGAGTACAGAGGAAGAGACATCTCTGCTTGCAGTGCTCTGAGGGTTGGCTGCCATTTTCAGCTTTCCATGTGTCTGTGTCTACATGTCTTGTCTACCGCTAGCTCCACACAAAGAACTCAGACAAAAGGTCCCCAACCCCCCTAGAGGTGGCTGTAACTCCTCCTCCTCCAGGTCAGTCAAGGGAGCTTGATTGGTCCTGAAGGTCACCTGATTATACTGGACACCCCTTTACACTGGCAACTCAAATTACAATGGCAAAGTATAGGCAGGAGTAGTTCACAAAAACATCCACAAGATGGCGCATTAATAGACTCCCTGTGTGCTGGCTCTGGTAATATATAGAAGGAATGAAGGGGGAGGAAACGCTTTACCTTATATGCAAATGTCCATACTACAAGCGTGCAGGCGCAGGCGATGGCGGCAGGGAAGGCCATGTGGTATCCAGTCCCCCATCCAGGAGGGGAGGGGAGCACTGATGATGGCTGCCCTGTGTCCACGATGACCGGAGGCCTCCGGGGAGGAACGCAGGCTGGCCGGGTCCTTAGCAGGGGAGCCGGGAGATGAGCCGCGTGGAGGAGAAGCGGTGGCGGGCGCCATCTTGGATCCTGTGTGGATGCAGGCTGCTTCGAAACGCGGTCCCCGGAGAAACCGCTCGATGGAGAGGTCGTAGGATGCCCCAGGAGGGGTTGAAGAGGATCGCTGTGTCCCCCTGCGAGATTTGCCCATGTCGGAAGGGCTGTAGAGAAGCCGGTCGGTCGGAACAGCAGGCTATATCGGAGGCCGGGGAAGGAGCTCAGGCGACGTGCGTCTCTACTTCTCCATAGCCAGGCCACGCCCCCCGGAGAGGCACTTTTAGACCTAATTTTAATAAATGAACCTGACACACTGTCAAAAGTGGAGGTTGGTGGACATCTGGGTAATAGTAAGCATAACATAATAAGTTTTCTTGTACACATTAAGAAGATGTTCATTAGAGGGGGTACAAAAACACTAAACTTCAGGAAGGCCAATTTTAACCAGCTGAGAGAGGAGCTTAGCAGCATAAACTGGGACAATGTCCTCAACGTGACGGGAACACAAACTAAATGGGACATCTTCAAAAATATACTAAACTAGCAGGAGGACCCGGGTTCGCACGGGTATATTTCATTTTTTGTTTGTGTAGTGGCCCCATAAGAATTGTCCAGTTTTGCACTGGTGTATTTTGTATATCGAAAACCAAAAACTAGAACCCAGCAGAATAGAACAAACTGGCCTCAAAACAAATACAGAATATAATTCAAACTACTTGAGACACAAAACATAAAAAATATATAATTTTATTAATAAATATCACATAAGACAATACAATACATAAACAAACAGGGGAGACACATGGGAAAAAAGGGTAAATTTCCCCATTAAATCGCAGAGGAGTACCATAACCCTCCCACCGGCAATCACACAGAGTATACCCCCAACTATAGAAGATAATAGAAGGATACTAAGAAAAAAGTCATAAAAATCACAAAAAGGGAATATATTCCCTAATATAGACTAAATACCTAATATTACACACCAAACCTAGGTAAGAGGACTAGATATCACATGTCCACTAACCATATAGTACAATCAATAAAAATAGAAGGTGGTGAGTAGGTAAAAAAGTGTACCCCAATAAGGTCACCCTTAATACATACCCGTAGGTACCGACATGTTTCCTATGATCCAAAGTAACAAATGAAGGTAGCAATAGGGGGAGCTCGGTCTGAGGCCGGTGGGACTGTAAGAAACGCCTGACGCGCGTTTCGCCCGCACTCGGCTTCGTCAGGAGGCTACTAGCTATAACTCAAATAGCGGTATATATAACCAAAATCTTTGTAATAATGAATTTCACCTGTACATCAATAGTTCCATTGCGTCCCTCTCATGATCCGGCAGACTGTCCACTGCGCATGACCGCGAGTCACGCATGACGTCATCACGCACGCGTAACGTGACGGCGTCATTGTGCTCATAAAATGTATCAATAAAGTTTGGCCGGTCGCGCACGCGTACACGCGCCGGCCCCATATAACATAGTATAGGCGGCCACAGGGACGGACTGCCATATAGATGAACGAATAAGGTACAAATAGACACCAAAAAAAAAAAAACAAAAAAAAAACAAAAAAAAAAAAAACAAACAAGACTGAATATGGAGCTCATAAATTATTATAACCCTACTTAATACATAATAATAATGGCTAATGAAAATACATAATATATAAAGACAAAAATAAAAAACAACAGACGAAAATAAATACATAATACATAAGTATTTAATAAAGTGAAAATTTAATAAAGTGAACTGGTGTGAACGAATAAATGTCATAATTTCATAAAATATATATAAAGTGATAAATATACGATAGATCTATAAAGTACAATTATGATAGTGAATAAATAAGTGAAAAAAAAAAAAAAAAAAAAAAGTGAAAAAAGGTGAAATAAAGTACTCAAAAAGTACATAAAAAAGTGTGCAAAATACTGTGTAAAATAATTTATATAGTGAAAAAGACTAGATAGTGACTAATAGTAATAATAAATCAATAAATATATAGAGTCTATAAAAGACAAAAAATAGTGCAAAAAGTGCAATAAACATAAATATTAAATAAAAATAAAAAATAATCTATATAAAAAGTATATATATATAAATAGCAAATAAATAAATAATAAAGAAACAATAAATATAAAACATATAAATCAAATAAATATATATATATTAATCCATACATAAATATATACATATACACATATATATATATATATATATATATATATATATATATATATACACACATACATACACATATACATAAACACATATAAAAAACATACACAATTCATTTATACACAATGTAGAGCCCAATACAAGCGACGCCACCAGAATCCAAATCACCTGTGACAATAAAATTTATGTCGCCAGCCCTCAGACTAGAACAAGACGTAATAAGTAAAGTCTTTGATGTGCTTAAATAAGACAACTTTAATTTGTTCATTCTCAATACAGGGCCCAACTGGAACAGCGCCATCAACGTCCAAACCGCAGCACAACGAGAACAGCAGCGACAACCACCGGACCAGAACAGAAGGTAATCAATGGAACCCTTCATATACGTAAATCTGCAAAGACAATTACAATCAAAATACAATAGATAAACAGAACATACATACAGTGAAACATAGAAAATAAAAAATAAAAAATAAAACAACCGCAATAGAAATTACAAAAAGGACTTAAAACTAACCATTTCATTAAGGCCTGCTGGAGTGGATGTATTTAATTCAACTATCCAGCGTGTTTCCTTGCGCAAAAGCGCCTTCCGTAAATCCCCACCTCTACTCCCCAGATGAACTCTATCGATCCCTCGAACCTTAAATCCTCGAGGATCACTCTGATGGAAATCCCGAAAGTGTCTAGGTACGGGCTGCAATTTTTCAAATTCCCTTGCACGTGCTGAAGCCACAATTTTGCCAACATGTTCAAGTATCCTGATCTTAAGTGCTCTAGTTGTCATTCCAATATAAATAAGTCCACAAGGACATGTTGCATAATAAATAACTCCCTCAGTATTGCAAGAGACATGTTGTACAATTTTAAATTCCCTATCTCCCCTGGAATTCAGAAAGGTAGTAGTACGCAGCATGTACTTGCATGCGGCACAATCTCCGCAACAAAAAGAGCCCCATGAAGGACCCCGACTCCCAAAAATATACTTTGTTGTATTAGGGACATAGTGACTATTAGTCAAAATGTCCCTTAAATTTCTGGAGCGTTTCCACGTAATACAGGGGTAGGATGGCAAGATTTGTGATAATTGCTGGTCTGTATGTAGGATGTTCCAATATTTACCAACAATATCACGTACCACTTTCCACTGGCAATTAAACTTCGTAACCAAACGTACATCCTGGGAAAAAGCCCCAATGGTTTTTTTCGGTTTGCTTACCAATAATGAGTCTCTGGGAGTATTCTTTGCTCTCTGATATCCATCAACTACAGACTTATAATGGTATCCCCGATTGAGAAATCTCTTAGATAGGTCTTCAGCTTGATGTTCAAATGTTGCATCATCGGAACAGACACGTTTCATTCTCAAGAATTGGCCAATGGGTATAGCCTTTTTTACTTTGGGATAATGAGAAGAGGTGGCATGAAGTAAGGCATTGGTAGATGTACCTTTTCTAAAAACATCTGTAGCAATAGATCCATCCCCTTTACGTTTAATGGATATATCCAAAAAATCAACCTGATCATAACTAATAGTGGAAGTGAGATGAATATTGCGGTCATTACGGTTGAGTGCAGACAAAAAAGAATCTAGTTGCGACGTGGAGCCCTGCCAGATGAATAACACATCATCAATATATCTCGACCACAGCAGGACCCTCTCATACCCTTCAGTATGTTGAACCACCTCCCTCTCCCACAGCCCCAGGAACAAGTTGGCATATGAGGGGGCACAAACCGCCCCCATGGCTGTTCCCTGGAGCTGTAGGAAGAGGCGGTCCTTAAAAATGAAAAAATTATGTTTCAAAACAAAATCCAAAAGTTCCATAATAAATACTGTTAAATCAGGATCAAAATTCAAAGAACGTAAAAAATAATCGGATGCTCGAAGGCCCTGACTGTGGTCGATGGATGTATACAGGGACTCCACGTCGCATGTTACCAGACACATGTCACTGTCCAACTGCAATCCATTCAATCGACTGAGTATATCAGTCGAATCTCTTGTGAAAGATGGCAATAATTCCACACATTGTTGTAAATAGTAGTCCACAAATCTCCCAAGATTCTCACAGAGGCCCCCAATCCCCGAGACTATAGGACGTCCCGGAGGATTGGAGGCACTCTTGTGGACCTTAGGCAAAAGATAAAAGGTAGGTATCACAGGTGAATCAACCATAAGTCCCTCCTTAATTTTAGTAGTAATGATGTTATTTTCCACTGCCCGAGTTACAATAGTATCCAACTGTCTTTTAAATAAAGGCATTGGGTTATCCATCAATCTCCGATAGCAATTAGAATTATTCAACTGTCGGAAGGCTTCCCGCTCATACATTTCCGCCGGCCAAACCACAACATTCCCCCCCTTATCCGCCGGCTTTATAACCACATCCCTCAAAGTTCTCAATTCACGCAAAGCTACTCTTTGTTTAAAGGTTAAATTAGAGTTCTCAACTTTAGTAGAGAGAGATGCAAAATCTCTACTAACTAATCTGAAAAAAATATCAACAGGTGGACACAATGAAAAAGGGGGGAAATGTTGTGATCGGCGGCACAAGTGATGAGGTAAACCAGAAAATTCTGGCCGTTCCTGCTCCTCTAATAAATCCATTAGATCCTGTAGAGCTTGTTTCTCACTAGAATCACCCATAAAAGGATTCAAATCACCCTTAGAGAAATGTTTTTTAAACATCACCCTACGTAAAAAAAGGGCAAGATCTTTAACTGCCTCAAAATAATCAAACTTAGCTGTGGGAGAGAAAGACAGCCCTCTACTAAGAACCTCAATCTGATCACAAGTTAATTCATGTGAAGACAGATTAATTACCTTCAAATCCTTCTGGGACGTTTCTCTCTCAAAGCCATTCCCCTGGTCTTTCTTTTTGTTGATATAGGGGTGAATGGGGGATCTCTTCTTCCTGAGGCCCCAGGTCTGTCTAAAAAACCGGAACATGATTCGTCCAGAGATGTGGAAGATGCAAAAGAAGATGACCTAGAACGGGAATTACCCTTCTCCTGTTTATGATGCCACCGATAAACTCTTCCTGATTGAAAATCCTTGTGATCTCTTTGAAATTTCCGTGATTTTAAATCCTGAATATTTTTCTCCCACTTAGATAAGTCCTCATCCAATGCCTTATCAAACACCACCACCTCCTCTGATGACAGAACCGAATGTATTTTCTCCTTTACAGTATCAATCTCCTTTTCAAGAGTTTCAAGTTGTTTACGGTCTGCTCCAATGAGCAACTCAATTAATGTACGAGAGCACTTAGTAAGTGTATCCTCCCACTTACTAGAAAATGTCAAATCCTCTGTATCAAAGGTGGGAAAGATTTGTACACGCAAACCCCTAGGAATAATGTTTTTAGACAAATAATTCTCTAGGGCCGCCTTATTCCACCAGATCTTAATCCGTTTTCTCAGCAGGTCCCTAATTTTCAATTTAAGCTCCTTAATGTTACTGGGTTCGGTAACAACCCCTGCAGTTTCCCCAAAAACAGTACCAATACGGGTAATCCAATCCTTATCCCGTTTTCTATAATCCATGAATGTTGAGGGTAATTCTGAAAATACAGATACAACAAATATATAATGAAAACCAAAAACTAGAACCCAGCAGAATAGAACAAACTGGCCTCAAAACAAATACAGAATATAATTCAAACTACTTGAGACACAAAACATAAAAAATATATAATTTTATTAATAAATATCACATAAGACAATACAATACATAAACAAACAGGGGAGACACATGGGAAAAAAGGGTAAATTTCCCCATTAAATCGCAGAGGAGTACCATAACCCTCCCACCGGCACACAGTATTTTGCACACTTTTTTATGTACTTTTTGAGTACTTTATTTCACCTTTTTTCACTTTTTTTTTTTTTTTTTTTTTCACTTATTTATTCACTATCATAATTGTACTTTATAGATCTATCGTATATTTATCACTTTATATATATTTTATGAAATTATGACATTTATTCGTTCACACCAGTTCACTTTATTAAATTTTCACTTTATTAAATACTTATGTATTATGTATTTATTTTCGTCTGTTGTTTTTTATTTTTGTCTTTATATATTATGTATTTTCATTAGCCATTATTATTATGTATTGAGTAGGGTTATAATAATTTATGAGCTCCATATTCAGTCTTGTTTGGTTTTTTTTTTTTTTTTTTTTTTTTTTTTTTGGTGTCTATTTGTACCTTATTCGTTCATCTATATGGCAGTCCGTCCCTGTGGCCGCCTATACTATGTTATATGGGGCCGGCGCGTGTACGCGTGCGCGACCGGCCAAACTTTATTGATACATTTTATGAGCACAATGACGCCGTCACGTTACGCGTGCGTGATGACGTCATGCGTGACTCGCGGTCATGCGCAGTGGACAGTCTGCCGGATCATGAGAGGGACGCAATGGAACTATTGATGTACAGGTGAAATTCATTATTACAAAGATTTTGGTTATATATACCGCTATTTGAGTTATAGCTAGTAGCCTCCTGACGAAGCCGAGTGCGGGCGAAACGCGCGTCAGGCGTTTCTTACAGTCCCACCGGCCTCAGACCGAGCTCCCCCTATTGCTACCTTCATTTGTTACTTTGGATCATAGGAAACATGTCGGTACCTACGGGTATGTATTAAGGGTGACCTTATTGGGGTACACTTTTTTACCTACTCACCACCTTCTATTTTTATTGATTGTACTATATGGTTAGTGGACATGTGATATCTAGTCCTCTTACCTAGGTTTGGTGTGTAATATTAGGTATTTAGTCTATATTAGGGAATATATTCCCTTTTTGTGATTTTTATGACTTTTTTCTTAGTATCCTTCTATTATCTTCTATAGTTGGGGGTATACTCTGTGTGATTGCCGGTGGGAGGGTTATGGTACTCCTCTGCGATTTAATGGGGAAATTTACCCTTTTTTCCCATGTGTCTCCCCTGTTTGTTTATGTATTGTATTGTCTTATGTGATATTTATTAATAAAATTATATATTTTTTATGTTTTGTGTCTCAAGTAGTTTGAATTGTATTTTGTATATCGTTTGTGTGTGTCCATAAGCATCATGTGATCATGTGTATCTCATTTCGAATATCAGTGAAAAACCTGTGATCAGTTGTTATGGAGACCTTGAGTAAATATGTGTGTATATGACCTTGTGTAACAGTGTCATCCACAGCGCCCTGCCCCTTTAAGGCTGACATAACGTAGTGAAGGAAAATGGCTGGGTTGCTATGGAAACCTGGAGTAAAACTGTGGTACTCTGTGCAGAGCCGTGTATCTAATCCTCCGTACTGTATGCTGACGCATGTATCTATTCCACTGGCATGTGGTATTGTGTGCAGATGCACGTATGTAATCCTCCGCTGTGTGGTATTGTGTAAAGAGGCGCATATCTTATCCTACAGCGTGTGGAACTGTGTGTAAACGCGTGTATCTCAGTTTGGATATCTGTGTAGGATTGTGCATGTGGAGTGACCATGTGTATTGCAGTTGGAATATGAGTGAAAAACTTGCAGGTTTGTATTGGCTAAGGCAGGGAGGGGAGGGAGGGAGCATTGTGTTGGGAATGCTGTATCTCAGCAATGGTACTTCCGAGCGAGTTGGAGTCTCGTCTTAAACCTTCCCGGATACCTGAAGTATCTCTGTACCGAATTTGGTGAAGATCGGTCCATTCGTTTGGTCGCGCATAAAGAACAGACAGACAAGAATTCATTTTTATAAGATAGAGAGAAGAGATGAGTATAACGCACTATATAAACTGGCCCTATCTGACCCTGAGGTAATTGTACGGTACCGGATTTATACAGTCTCTTAGCTCTCTGTGGTGCTCCCTCGGTGCAGGCCTGGGTCCAGGAACTCAGCAAACTCTGTCTTGGGTGAAGGTCTGACCACAGTGATGGCAGTCTAATGATGGCACCTCCAGAAAACAGTCTATGAATATTTGGTTGAGCTTCAGCCATCCATAGCAAGTCTCTCAACCGGCCTTTAGTCTCTACTAAGACTCTCAACAACACTGCTGCTTTTTCCTGTAAGCCTCTGCAGTGCTTCGGGCCTTGCACTATGCTCTTAGAGGCTATGGCTGACTAACAGGTCCTCACAGCACAGAATCTGGGCCCAAACTGGCTGCTCTCAGCTTCCTGCTCCACGTCACTTCCTTTGGACTGCACCATTAAGCAGGCAGAACCAGGGAGATTATTGTCTCTTACATTAGTACAGTCCTAGGCAATAAAAGGTAATGTCACAGAAAAGTTTGAAAGGGGCAACTAACTCCTACAATTCTCAGGTGCCTTTGACTATTTTATTCGTGGGCATTCTCCTTTCACCTGTTCTATAAAAAAGCAGCAAAATAAACCCGTTACAGTCAGCCTAGTTTTTATTCACACACTTCATTTCTATGGGTCCATAAACAAGGCTGTAGATTTTGTGTCCATGCCCTATACCAGGAACAGAAATTATGAAGCATATCCTACTGTAGGAGATCCAACAAGTCTTTATACAGATCCAGAGCTGCGGATAACACACGAAAATGTGTTTATTTTTGTTAAGGATTAGTATTCACGGACAGTAAAAACTACTACACTCGTGTGCAGTAGGCCTTAGCCAAAGCTTACACTTAGGCTAAGGCCACACGTACCATAATGCAGCGCAGTCGATTCATCTTTTTTCATTATTGTTTTGCAGAATTTACCTCGGTGGCCTTTCTTCGCTTATTATACTTATATTGGAAACATCAGCATTTCCCCAGGTATAATGGACATGTTCAGACTTTCCAAAATTTGTCACACACTCAGTCACTATAAAAGATACTGTAAAACTAAAGCGTTTCTATAACAAGGAGCTTCCGCCCTCTAGAAAAAAAAAAAAAAATTCAGCGTACTGTCTGCTTTCTCGATCTGTGCTGGTCCCGTAGCTCTTCACCGCCAGAAGGCGGAATTCTAGCGGTATACAAAACCGCATGAGCCCCAGGCGGTGAAAGGTCCTCTGTAAAGGGAAATGTATCACAAAGCTCTCGAGGGGGGAGTGAAAGCCGAACACCTGCTCCAGACCGCAAATGGTGCCTTTTAGGTCCGGTTCACATCTGTGGCAGACGGAGCCCATTGAAAATGGCAGAGGAAAGAAAAAAAAAAAAAAAAATCGCAGCGCGGACAATTATATCTACGGAAACGCTGGCGAATTCCCTGTAGATATAATTTCTGTTACAGAAAGTAGTTAGCGGAGGAAAACTCCATGAACTTTCTGTTCAAAGAGCTGCAGGAAGAACAGCGATGCGTTCACGCCACAGTTGTTCCCGCAGCGCTTTAGCGCTGTGCTTCCGGCCCGTGCTTAAAAGTCGTAGCAAATGCGAGATGGATTGGGAACCGCAGACGCTTAAAATTGAAAGGCATGTCGCTTGGTAGCAACACCTGACACTGAAGAGATGAATGACCTGGCTTTGAATAGTAAATACAGAGCAGCCCTCCCACAGTATTAGGGTCCGTTCACACGGAGGAAAATGACGCTGTATTTGGCACTGAATTTTCAGAGCTGGGGAAAAAAAAAAAAAAAAAAGCACCTCCCATTGATTTCAATGGGCTCTGCTAGCTTTTTATTTATTTTTTCTCACTCACGTAATTTTCCGCTAGCTGAAAATACAGCGCCATTTTCCTCTGTGTGAATGGACCCATACTATGACCTGAACTGACATCTCGGTAATGAAAACCGCCTCACCGGCAGACTGGTGAAGTTGCCGATAGCAGCCAGAGCTCAGCTTTCACTTTACCTCAGCAGCTCCAGTGATGAAAGCTCCTGCATAGTAAGCAATAATGACACTATGAGGCAGTTTTCACCTGACCAATATTGCTGCTCAGTAAGGCTGCTTGCACACTAAAGGATTTTTCATGGCTCCCTGGGCTATGGATACTACATCTCCATAAACTTCTATAGAGCTGCAAAAGTCACAGCTTTGTGCACAAAGTCGTCTATGGAACCACCGAATCCATGGCACGGAGGCCCGTAAAAAAATACTGTAGCGTGCAAACAGCCACTAAGGATACCAGACATGTTTTGTCAGTGCATTCATGTATGTGTGCACGTGTGTGATCCACGAGTATGTATCCGTGCGCGCATGCACATGTCATCCATATATGTGTAATCCATGAGTTTGTGCGTGTGCAATGCAAGTGTCCATGTGTGCAGTAGTTGTGTGTGCACTCTGTTCGTCCACGTATATAGTGTGCATCCATCCGAGTGTGTTCCCCGTGCGTGTGTATGGTGTGCATGTGGTATTTATGGGGGTAGTGTTTGTGTTGTATGTATCTAGAGAGGTCTGGTTTTTGTGTTGTGCTTGTGGGTTGGTGTATGTGTGATGTTTATATGGTTTGGGTGAAATACGTGTTGTGGCCCCTTTAGTGGTGACCCTTTTGTGCAGTCGCTATAATCCGTCCCTGTCAGTCACAACCGTTTTCCCTTCAGCGCTTTCACATTTCCCAATTCTATGAATAGGGCCTAACTTCAGGGACCCAAATCTCATGACGAGGGGGGGGCGCTAGCAAGATGTAACGTGCGCAGTACTCTGCTCCTGTGGGTGGAGAGGGGTGTGTGCTAAATTTCACTCAAATCAGGCAAGAACTGTGGATTTGTATAGAGCAGACTACTACAGATTTGGAGATATATAAAATATATAGATATGAAAATGCAGGAAATTTCAGCTATTTGCAGTTTTGCTGATAGCCAGCTCTGTTATCTCTATGTAAACACACAGATAGTACTCAGTGGCTTCAGTACAAGCAGCTGCATATTATCTGATCTGCAGAAGCTGCTGCCACAGATGAGAAAACCCCCTTTAATCCAAATTGGCAGATGTAGAAGAGCTTGGTAGGTGGTGCATATATGAAAATGTAGCAGAGCCTTACTTGCGGTAACAACTGATGGCAGGTTTTTCAATGATATCCATACTGATACATGATGCTTGTGGACCAATAGAAACTCACAGGGTCTTTAGTGTTCACATACACACAGCTTTCCATAGCAGCTACTCTATTCGTATGGGGCCACTACACAAACAAAAGATTAAATATACCTGTGCAAAGCCAGGTCTTCCTGCTAGAAAATATATATACACTATATATATACACACACACACACACACTACATATTGTTACTTTACACACAGCTCTGTTTCCAGTTTATTCTCTCCCACAGCTCTACTACAGCAGCCTCCCCCTGTCCCCCTTTAGCGCAGTCCTGTACAGCTTCTACCTTGCATAAGGCTACTGTGACCGGTCACACTTGTGTGGAGCCTTTACATAACTGACAAGGTTTTTTTGCAGGACCTACAAAAAAAAAAAAATCCTGGCACAGAGGCCAAGTTCAGTTTTTTGGTCAGGATTTTGAGGCCATAGCCAGATACAGTCTCAAAATCCTGACCAAAAAGATGGCTCTCATTGAAGTCAATGAGATCCACTCCGGTCTTTTTTCCAGGAGCAGTTTCTTCTGGAAGAGAGGAGAGCTGCTCATTCAGGCTGTTTTGCCTCAGTGCGCAGCTGGATGCCGGGGTAGTGCACCAGCTTTCAGTCGCAGTTACCTGGCTTTAGGTCCTGAACCTGAGGCAGCCTCCGCCTCAGGTTTCGGACCAAAAAACGCCATCTGAACTTACCCTTATTATTGCTGGCAGTTTGTGGACCTGCAGCAAAGAAGAAATTCCACCTTTGTTTGTAAACCACACAGTAGAATAAAGATATCATGTGAAGACAACCATTACAATGGGAAATTTCACTTTATTATTCTGGAGACATTTCAGAAACAAATATACAATACAATAAGAATTGTGACTTTTTGGAGTCTAGACCATAATTGCAAGAACTTTCTAAGATCTGTCAGAATTGCTAGCTGGTTAAGAAAAACATTTTTTGTACTGCATTAGCCAGTGGATATGAAATCAATAAAAAACAAAAACGAGTCTTTAATAAAGGATCCACTACCAATGACAGATTAAGAGTTTTCGAAATATACCTGAGGAAGAAGC
Source organism: Leptodactylus fuscus (assembly GCF_031893055.1). NCBI lineage: Eukaryota > Metazoa > Chordata > Amphibia > Anura > Leptodactylidae > Leptodactylus > Leptodactylus fuscus. The sequence continues at coordinate 152,095,958 of NC_134268.1, forward strand.
AGAGAGCATCAAAAGCTTGTAATCTGTCATTAGTAAGGGGGCGTTCACACAATCGTCGGTGTCCGCTGCTAATGTCCGCACAAGATTTTGAATGGACATTAGCAGCGGACACAGATTGTAGTGTGAACGCCCCCTTAGACATTAAAATAAATGTATCCACTTCTGAAGATTCAAGTTTTTTTTTTTATATATATAGCTAGTTATGTTCATAGGAAACTTTACAGCAAAAAGACAAATTGAAACATTTCATAGAACTAATAGTTGATACTCGAGATGAAGGTCCAGCCAGGTGTCCATGTCACATGTTCTCCACTCCTGAAGCAAGCACAAGTCTAGAAGAGAAAGTAAGTTCATGTCATTTTACAGAAAAATTGGAAACCGGATATGACAAAATAAATTTGGAATGCTATAAGATACGACAACCGACCGACAAAAACGCTCCACTACATACTTTTGGAATGAACATTTTACCGCCATTGCAAACAAAGAAAAACTCTTAGCACACCGTCATCCGTCCACACAACACTGACAACCTGCTGCAAAACCAAGACTGCAGGATGCAGCAAACAAAGCCTGAGCAGCCACCTTTAGACCAGAGGGTTTTCTGGCGACTGGTGTCAGATGCTGGTCAATGCAGCTACACTCCCGCCACGATGCTGTATAAGCTAAGCAGCGCAGCTACTAAAGTGAAGTCCTCAATTGGAAATCTGATATGGATAAGGCCTAAAATACCAACTCTTGAAGCTCCCTGTAAAAGAAAGCAGGGATTCCTGTAACTTGCAGGCCCAAATAGCACATGATCTCCAGCCCCTGCTAAGCCCCATACCACTCGCGGTGATGTTACCAAAATATAGACAAGCATAGGAATACGCTCCGGCCGAAAGCGTGGCCACCATGCGCTATAGTACAAGCAACACCACCACTTGTAGCACAGTGCCCAACAAGCACCAAAAACCCATGTGCTGCCTGTGCCTACATATCACAGAAGTCACCGCCACCTTCCACAGGGAGCTCCCTGAGTTGAGACTCCAGGCCTCATCCAGCCAGACGCCCGCTTAAGGGCTTCACTGAAGCAGCTACTCCACTCAGACCACACAGCACCGCAGAAAGAACACAGCTACACTGGCCAGCGTTTGATACCAGTTGCCAGAAAGCCCATCTGGACTTTAGGCGCCTACCCATGACTCTGTTCACCACAACCCTTAGCGTTAACCCCACAGCAAACTGCCTGTACTGTATGAAAAGAGTTTTGAGTACCAAGAGAGGTTTTGCCTTCATCCCATTAAATAGACCCCATGCTAAAAGTTGATACTACAAGTAGACGTACTAAATATAGCAGTCTACCCACATCCTCCACCACCCTCTCCATCACCACATGAAGGCTCAGATTCATAAGGAGGGGTTTATGAACCCTTACCTCAGACGCAACAATGGTAAAGGCAGTTTTGGGAACTACAGACTATAAGGATAATGTGCCACTGAGCTTTGAAGAGACTCACAAATGCAAACCACATATGGACAACCATCAATAACCTGCCCCATCTTACAAGAACACTGACACACTGCAACATCGCACAACCTAAACATAGCATGCACCGACAGGACCCCTCAGAGATCTGGCACAGAACAGGAATGCCAACTCCTGAGAACGAAAGCAGCCATTTCCGTAATGAGCAGGAGCAAACAGCACATGATCTCCGGCACATGTGCTGCCCGTTCCTACAGGTCACAGAAGTCACCACCATCGTCTTCAGGGAGCTCCTGAGTTGGACTCCAACTGTTACCCACAATCTCCACTTGGTGGGGTTTAGTTCAGCACCTACACTGCTCAGATCATACAGCATCACAGTGCGGGAATCACAAATCCCACGCAGCTTGTGACATGTCCCCTCAGTGCTAGCCGGATGCAGGATTTGACAAGTCATGACAGCCATCCACACCTAGTCTACATCTACTTGCCCCTTCATGACTCTACAACGCATTATCTTTCTAACAACTAACCACACAGTAGGATACAAGCTTTATAAACCTAGATTAGAGGTCAGTTCTCAAGGACACAGGCAAACCCTAAAGAGCACATAGTAATCTACCGCTAGTGCCCTCCACCACCCCTGCCATCACCACACGAAGGCTTGAATTCATAATGAGGGACTTATGATCCATAGACCTCCGACATAACAATGAAGAGGATAGCTTTAGGCACCAGTTTTATATTGATCCTTGCTCACAGCAGCTGCAAAATACCCAAAAAAAAGGCCAAATGGAACTTACCTACAATCTTGCAGATGGCAAGGTGATGTTCTTCTAGTAGTAGATCCAGCTTTCACAGCTACAAAAGAGGAAAACACGACACTTAAAAAACGTTTTAGTGTCGATTCAGAAACTGCAGGAGATTGATGTCGAATTTAAGAAATCCAACAATATTCAGACAAAGGGTAGAACTTATGCATCATAGAGTTATATAGTGAGCAGAACATTCAATACAGTAACACTTACCGTACTTACCCTGATCTTCTCAGCAGAACAAACATAAATCACATTATCACAATAGCATTGTTCGGTGAACAGACATACTAAACTATGGTGCTAAAGTAAGAAGGGGATGGAGGGGTGGGAAGTGGGGGGGGGCGGAGTCATTCTGATCAAAGTATTAAAGTGATAACCCCTCCATTATCACAATGATACAGTGACAATAATGACCAAGATTTTTTAGTGACCAGTTACCCAAGAGTTGCCAGAGACAGTAATAAGGGTAGTGTGTCTAATATTATATACACAGAGGAAGGTGGAGGAAGACAAGGCCAGCAAATACAACCTATAACCCCGACAGAGTTGATCCAGAGGAAGGTGAAAACTGGCAGTCAGTACAAGACCCAGGATCAACTATTCTAACAAGTGTAAAACCCTCATACAGTAGGGAATATTGAAATATAATATCCACAGTGTGTCATTTTATAACATTCATATACACATTAGATAAGGTTGCATAAAGAGAAACATACATAAAGTACAGCCCTACAGAGTTGATCCAGAGGAAGGCAAAAAACCCCATGAGGCCGATGCCAATAACCCCATGTTATGGGAAAAAATTCCTTCCCGACTCCAGTACGGCAGTCAGTATAAGACCCTGGAAAAAACTCGTCTAGATTTACCATTAGGACTGGGGACAGCCAAAAAAAAGTAGTAATACATGCATTCTCTATAGTAGGTTGAGCTAGGGCTGGGCCAACAGTCTCCATACAGTAGTATGGTGAGCTGCCATTTCCCTACAGCTTATATTAGTCTAGGCATACTAATGCCATTAGGATTAGACTCATTTCTATCATGGTATTAGAGGGAAAAACCTACTACAACTCAGGGGGCCTAGGGCAGAGACTAGCCAAAGCAGAAAGTTACTCTGATGGCATGGTGAAGCAAGAAATGCAGAGCATCAATTGCAAAGTTTTTTTTCTTTTCTTAATTTAATTACTAGCCTTCACACGGTGTTACATCAATATCCCCTCCAATATCAATGCAACGGGTCATGCTCCGGCACCCTATCTAGCTAGGAGTAGGGATGGGCCTATGGCCTCACCATGCAGTTGTATGGTGAGCTGCCAGGTTGTTTTATTAGTCTAGGCATACTAATGCCACTAGGCGGCGGCGTTCTCATCAGAGCATTAAAGCAATAACTCGCCCAACTATCACAGTAACACAATGACAAAAGCAGCCAAAACCGCCAGACTAGGGCTACACCTATTAATGCCATTAGGAATAAGGGAGGCCAGTTCCATCAAATGCATTAATGCAATAACCGGCCGAAATATCACAGAAATACAATGACAGACGGCTAAACCCGTCAGGATCTGCTCTCAAGTAGAACTGGCAGGCATAGCTCTCTATAAGACCCGCCAAGGCATAGATCTGTTAAGAACCACCGGGCGCTGTCTCTATAAGAACTGCCAAGCACAGCTCGCTCTATAAGAACGGTCACCTTCAGAGCTCCCACAGAGTTCCACAGGCAAAGCTAAGAGCAAATAAAATGGGGAAACCCTACCGTGTCAAACCAGCCAGTCTCCACGTCTCTGCAGCACACCAGTCCACGCCGTCCTCCTTCTGCACAACTAGTCTCCGTGTACTACAACAGCTGTATTTAAGGCATCACATGCTTGCCACGCCCCCTCACGTGTTTCTGAGGGGGCGTGGCCAACTAATTGGGAAGGTTTCTACACAGCTGTTGTAGCACGTGCCAAACAAGTGAAAGTGGGTGTGGCTGGAATAAATTCACATAGCAGGCAAACAGCAGACTGTCTAAAGCAATATGTTTCTAAAGCTTTCTAAAGTTTATATGACTGTGCTGACAGTACCAGTATTAAAGATGGTAGACGCGAAAACCTAGTGGGCTAAAGGACTTCCGGTGACGACGAGATCATGTGATCAGACTGGCGTGGGCGGAGCTATTCAGGACAGTGCCGAGTTACACAGGAAAAGGAAGTTGCAGTGAATGGAGACTGGAAGGAGGTAAGAGACAGCATGTGTAAGCAAGAGGGGTGGAAAGGGCTGGGGGAGGGGGGTCAGGCTGTGTGTGAGCATGATAGAGGAGTTTGGCTGGGTAAAGGCTAAATACTAGACTCCGTAAGGACCGTCTGCCGTTACAAGGTCACATGACCGGATAGGCGTGTCTTTACTTGTAAGCAGGACCTTCCACAGTATCCTGTGTAGTGGAGCAACATGGAGAGCTGCGAGGTGCACGATTTAGTGAAGGGGGGGAAGATACAGTAGGTGGACTGCAGGGAGTAGTGTAGAGGGGGAGAGATGTGCAGGGTCGGACTGGCCCGCCGGGAGACCGGGGAATCCCCCGTAGGCCCCAGCCTGGACTATTAAGACCCTCATTATGGGTTCCTACCGGACCTCCACTGCCTTTTGTTTTTAGTAGACAGTGGAGGTTCGGTAAGGCGTCTGCCCAGGGCGGGTGTCAGCACCCGGGCAAGTCACTGTGAAGTATGAAGGGAGAGAGACTCCGTGCTGAAGAGACAGCATGTGTGAGTAATAGGGGAGACATGGGGGGGCAGACTGTGTGAGCAAGAGCGGAGACATGGGGGCCAGGCTGTGTGAGCAAGAGGGGAGACATGGAGGTGTAGGCTGTGTGAGCAAGAGGGGAGACATGGAGGTGTAGGCTGTGTGAGCAAGAGGGGAGACATGGAGGTGTAGGCTGTGTGAGCAAGAGGGGAGACATGGGGGGCAGGCTGTGTGAGCAAGAGGGGAGACATGGAGGTGTAGGCTGTGTGAGCAAGAGGGGAGACATGGAGGTGTAGGCTGTGTGAGCAAGAGGGGAGACATGGAGGTGTAGGCTGTGTGAGCAAGAGGGGAGACATGGAGGTGTAGGCTGTGTGAGCAAGAGGGGAGACATGGAGGTGCAGGCTGTGTGAGCAAGAGGGGAGACATGGAGGTGCAGGCTGTGTGAGCAAGAGGGGAGACATGGAGGTGCAGGCTGTGTGAGCAAGAGGGGAGACATGGAGGTGCAGGCTGTGTGAGCAAGAGGGGAGACATGGAGGTGCAGGCTGTGTGAGCAAGAGGGGAGACATGGAGGTGCAGGCTGTGTGAGCAAGAGGGGAGACATGGAGGTGCAGGCTGTGTGAGCAAGAGGGGAGACATGGAGGTGCAGGCTGTGTGAGCAAGAGGGGAGACATGGAGGTGCAGGCTGTGTGAGCAAGAGGGGAGACATGGAGGTGTAGGCTGTGTGAGCAAGAGGGGAGACATGGGGGGCAGGCTGTGTGAGCAAGAGGGGAGACATGGAGGTGTAGGCTGTGTGAGCAAGAGGGGAGACATGGAGGTGTAGGCTGTGTGAGCAAGAGGGGAGACATGGAGGTGTAGGCTGTGTGAGCAAGAGGGGAGACATGGAGGTGTAGGCTGTGTGAGCAAGAGGGGAGACATGGAGGTGTAGGCTGTGTGAGCAAGAGGGGAGACATGGAGGTGTAGGCTGTGTGAGCAAGAGGGGAGACATGGAGGTGTAGGCTGTGTGAGCAAGAGGGGAGACATGGAGGTGTAGGCTGTGTGAGCAAGAGGGGAGACATGGAGGTGTAGGCTGTGTGAGCAAGAGGGGAGACATGGGGGGCAGGCTGTGTGAGCAAGAGGGGAGACATGGAGGTGTAGGCTGTGTGAGCAAGAGGGGAGACATGGAGGTGTAGGCTGTGTGAGCAAGAGGGGAGACATGGAGGTGTAGGCTGTGTGAGCAAGAGGGGAGACATGGAGGTGCAGGCTGTGTGAGCAAGAGGGGAGACATGGAGGTGCAGGCTGTGTGAGCAAGAGGGGAGACATGGAGGTGCAGGCTGTGTGAGCAAGAGGGGAGACATGGAGGTGCAGGCTGTGTGAGCAAGAGGGGAGACATGGAGGTGCAGGCTGTGTGAGCAAGAGGGGAGACATGGAGGTGCAGGCTGTGTGAGCAAGAGGGGAGACATGGAGGTGCAGGCTGTGTGAGCAAGAGGGGAGACATGGAGGTGCAGGCTGTGTGAGCAAGAGGGGAGACATGGAGGTGCAGGCTGTGTGAGCAAGAGGGGAGACATGGAGGTGCAGGCTGTGTGAGCAAGAGGGGAGACATGGAGGTGCAGGCTGTGTGAGCAAGAGGGGAGACATGGAGGTGCAGGCTGTGTGAGCAAGAGGGGAGACATGGAGGTGCAGGCTGTGTGAGCAAGAGGGGAGACATGGAGGTGCAGGCTGTGTGAGCAAGAGGGGAGACATGGAGGTGCAGGCTGTGTGAGCAAGAGGGGAGACATGGAGGTGCAGGCTGTGTGAGCAAGAGGGGAGACATGGAGGTGCAGGCTGTGTGAGCAAGAGGGGAGACATGGAGGTGCAGGCTGTGTGAGCAAGAAGGGGGGAATGGGGGGTTCAGGCTGTGTGAGCAAGAGGGGAGACATGGAGGTGCAGGCTGTGTGAGCAAGAAGGGGGGAATGGGGGGTTCAGGCTGTGTGAGCAAGAGGGGAGACATGGAGGTGCAGGCTGTGTGAGCAAGAGGGGAGACATGGAGGTGCAGGCTGTGTGAGCAAGAAGGGGGGAATGGGGGGTTCAGGCTGTGTGAGCAAGAGGGGAGACATGGAGGTGCAGGCTGTGTGAGCAAGAGGGGAGACATGGAGGTGCAGGCTGTGTGAGCAAGAAGGGGGGAATGGGGGGTTCAGGCTGTGTGAGCAAGAGGGGAGACATGGAGGTGCAGGCTGTGTGAGCAAGAGGGGAGACATGGAGGTGCAGGCTGTGTGAGCAAGAGGGGAGACATGGAGGTGCAGGCTGTGTGAGCAAGAAGGGGGGAATGGGGGGTTCAGGCTCTGGGGGGATGGGCACTGTGAGCATGGTTGCGTCTAGATTGGAGTTGCTCCTGGTAGGTCCTCCCTCCAGCAACTCCAATCTAGTCACCTCACTAGTGAACGGTCTAGATTGGAGTTGCTGGAGGAAGGACCTGCTAGAATCAACTCCAATGTAGACTGTTCAGTACTGAGGTGACTAGAATGGAGTTGCTTCGAGGAGCTACCGCCAGAAACTCCAATCTAGTCACTTCGCTACAGGAGCAGCTAGAGTGGAGTGTCTATAGGGAGGATCCGTAACTGGCCAAGAGAGACATTGTATATGTATATAATATCAATAAAAATATAGGAAAAACACATTCCTGGACATGTATACATTTGGCACTGATATAATTACATAAAATATACCTATATAAATATATATTTGCCATATGCTGTGTACAGGGCGGTGACGCCGCAGCCTTACGTGTTTATTATAACTTGCGCCACTTATTGTAAGTGATAATGGAAATATATGGCAATTTAATAACTGATATAGAGCTAAATTCTGACGTATCGCTGTGCGCCTGATTTATCAGTATATAGTTACTGCAGGTAGGCTCATGATGGTCTCGGCATATTCTGTAGTTACAATAGGTAAGTCCTCCTTGCAGCAACTCCATTCTAGCTGTCTCACTACGGAACTGACTAGAATGGAGTTGCTGCAGGTAGGTTCATGGTATCGGTATATTCTCCATAGGTTATTCAGTATAGGACCTATATCTTATAAGCTCCGCTTACAGTAATATTAATAAAACACACATTTTAAAAATTTATATTTTATTGAAATAAAACCATCCGCACAATCCTCATTATCCATATTTAAAAAAAACCCAAAACTAAACAAAAAACCACCTCCACTAGTTACCAACGTAGTCCATCAACCCCCTCCCTTCTACCAACTTACCTGTCCTGGTCTAGTATTACCTGCTTTCATGGAATAAACCAGCCGTTGTCGTCTCATGTGGTGGGGTTACTAGAGTAAAGACAGGATCACATGTGCGCCAGGTTCTATGTTGTTTAAAGAGGACCTTTCACTTCCTGGGGCACATGCGGTGTAATACACCACTAGAAAACCAACAGTGTGCTGAATTCAGCGCACTATCGGCTTTCCCTTTCTGTGCCGGTACCGTAGTTCTTCACTGTCAGAAGGGAGTTTCTAACAGACAGTCAGGAACGCCTTTCTTCACAGTAGCATCTATTGCGCTGTATTGTGAGACTGAGGGGCATTGCTTATTTCCAACGATTACTTCTATGGACGAGTACTATCAGGAGGGGAGGAAGCGTTCCTCACCACTCTCACAGTACGACTTTCGGCTTTCTAGCGGTGTATTACACTGCATGTGCCCCAGGAGGTGAAAGGTCCTCTTTAAATCTGTCATGTGACCTGAATGATGAAAAGCCAGATCGCTAAAACATCGGTTACTCATGGACACCAGTGGACTCCATTGACTTAATGGGGTCAGCCGTTTCTATAGTGAAACGGGCAGAGAGAACAATCCTCCGTGCAGGACTTTTCTCTCTGTCGATTTCTGCGGCCGATGTGAATCTAACCACAAATTTAGTCCAGTGACCTTCTTTTTTAATTAATGGAGAACCAGAATGTGAGGCCGCCTCCTACTGAAAGGATAGTACCTCAGGATAGGCCATCAGTATTAGATGTGTGGGGGCCCCTGCAGATCTCTGGTGTTGTACAAACTGTAGTGGTGAGTGTAGGTACTGCAGCGATGCGCCATTACAATCTCTGTACCGGAGATATGCAGGGGTTTTACGTGTTGGGGTTCCCCTGCAGGTCTAATATTGATGGCCTACCCTGAGAAAGTGGATAACTCCATGAGGCTGGCTCCCCACACCACTTAAACACCGTGGAAGAAACGTGGCAGAAAAAAAAAACCCAATCCCATCCCCATTTTACGGTAAAATAGATGCAGCGGATACGCTGCACTGTCATGGTTTTGGAAATTGGAGCATGCCAGTTATACCCCAGGACACACCGGCGGCGGCTTCCCTATTGGTATAGTTAAAGCAGAAAGTCCACAGAGGAAACCTGTACAAAGCGCTACAGGAAGAACCCTGATGTGTTGCTGTTTTTCCAACAGTGTTTTTTTTTTTGCTACAGGTGCTACGTGGGGCCTTAACCACAGTCATGTCAAGCTTGTGATGAACCCCTTCTTGGGTAATCAGCAATTCAATCACTTAGATGGAATCACTGACTGCAGGAGGTTGGGGGAGTCAGTGGTGAATACAGCTCACCAGGCACACTTGGTGGTCTTCGGGGGGCACGTTGTATTAATGAATATATGGGGGGGAGAACACAGGCAGCCTGCTATACAAATAAAGCAGGGGTCGGCAACCTTCAGCACACCAGCTGTTGTAAAACTACAACTCCCAGCATGTATACTTGCTCTGCTGTTCTTGGAACTCCCATGGAAGTGAATGGAGCATGTTGGGAGTTGTAGTTTCACAGCAGCTGGAGAGCCGAAGGTTGCTGACCCCTGAAATAAAGTATAGCTGCCCTAATCTTCCTTAGGGTTGCACCTGCTGTACAGGGAGAGTAAAGTGACCATGACATTTGTTAGAATTGCTAACTCATGCACTAGAAAGAGTTAATTGCAGTCATAACCTGACCACGACTAACCCCAAGTGCAAGAGTCACAGTCAAGGGTTTACACTCAGTTATGACACACAGAAAAGTAATGTCTTAAGATTTGCCCCCATCTAGTGAAGGGACTCTTTCTGCTCTAAAGGAGTTCCTGCATTGTGAGTAACCTCTTTATACAGCAATGACCATCAGTTTGGTGCTAGTGATCACTGCAGGGTTGGAGAGTGAGCAGTGCAGAATATTTATACCTACAGCTCACACAGGAGGCAGCCCCCAGGTCCTGGATCTCCCCTATCATACAGATGGCAGCCCCCCTTGCCCCTCTCAGGCTACAGATGGCAGTCCCCCTCAGTATACAGCAGGAGCACCCTAACACATAGGTGGCAACATCCAAGGTGCCGGACCCCTCCAACACACAGGCAGCATCCCCAAACACACACAGGTGGTAACATCTCAGGGCCCAAGAACAACCCCCACCCACATACAAACAGCACTGCAGGAATCCCCCATTTACATGAAGGCAGCACCCAAATGACCTAAACACAACAAAGCAGTACCCTGGAACCTCCGCCACATGCCCACAGGTGGAAGTACCCAAGGGGCCATCACCAAAACCACCTCACACACACACAGGTAGCATCCCAGGGGCCTCCAAACAAGGACACAGGTCGCAGCACCCTGGGACAGAACTCCCTCTCACATACAAGCAGTACCCCAGGACCCCAACACACAAATTCAATACCCCTGGGAACCCACACAAACGCATGCAGCAGGCCCCCCTGGGGACCCTCCCCACCATTACATGCAAGCAGCACCCCAGGGATGTTTGCTCATCCATTAGATGTCAGCAGCACCCCAAGGACATCGCCCCCCTGTAGATGCCCAAGCACACCAAGGATGCATGCCAACATAATTAGATGTCGATGGCACCCCAGGGTCTCTGCCCCTTTTAGTTGCCAGAAGTACGCCAGGGACACCTTGCCCCTATCCATGCCAACAGCATACACCATAGATGCTAATAGCACCCCAAGGACCTCCCCCTTTATGTCAGAAGCACCTCGAGGACCTCTACCTTTCTTCAGATGCCAGCATCCCAAAGACCCCTGCCCACTTAGATGCTAGCAGCATCCAAGGGACTCATGCACTCCTTCAGATGCCAACTGCACCCCCCCCCCCCTTCGAAGCACACCAAAGATCCCTGTCCTTCTCTTTTAGTTGCCAGCAGCACCCCATAGGCCCCTGCCCCTTCTTAGATGCCAGTAGTACCCCAAAGACCCCCTCCCCCCCCCCCCCAGATGCCAGCAGTATCCCAAAGACCCAGTGCCCCCCATTAGATACCAGCAGTACTTCAAAGACCCACTGCCAGGGGTGTAACGATCGTGACCTGGCCCGGTGAGACACGGGGCCAGTAGCCAGCTAGAGATAGTCGGGGTCCAGTACCACTATGTGACAGCAGCAGGGGAAAGCCTGGTCCCCCGACCACTATATATATTGTAAATGAAAAGGGGCACCGGCATATTGCCAGGCCCTTTTTCAATAGACACTGGCCCAGGAGAGGTGACTTAAAATAAATAGATATACTCACCTCTCTGCGTCCTCTCCGGCGTCTTCCATCATGTGATTGAGGCCTGAGATTAGGCCCCAGCAGTCAGATGGAGCGCAGCGGCGTAATGATGTCAGTGACCCCTCATGTGACTGCTGAGGACCAATCACAGGACTCAACAGAGACGTCAGGAAGATGCTGAAGACAGCCGGAGCCAGGATACCCAGGAAAGGCGAGGCGAGTATTAGGGTTTGTTATTTTTATTCACCTACCCTGGGCCTCCGATTATTATACTCTGGGGTCTGAGGAGACCACAGTGTAGAATAATATCACTGGAGGGGGCTGTTGGGAGCATATAATACTGGGGGGGGGGGGAGGCATTGCTGGAGATATAATGTGTGTGTTGGGGGGGGGGGCACTGCTTGACATGTAATATTGTATATGGGGGGGGGGGGGCTGCTGGGTATGTAATACTGAATGGGGGACACTGCTGGGCATGTAATACTGTGCACGCCACTGCCTCCCCTCTTAGATGCAGCAGTACCCCCAAAGATCTCCTGTGCCCCCTTAAATGCCAGAAACACCTAAAGGACCCCGTCTCCCTCTATGCCAACGACTCCTATACCACCCTAAACATCAATCCAATCCACCAGACCCTCCGGGATACAGTCCCATAAAAAACTCGCTCCCCTCAGCCTAATCCAACGTGCAGTCCCAAGTAACTACATCACTCTCTCTCCTCAGCCTCATCCAATGTGCAGTCCAATGTAACTACATCAATCTCTTCCCTCAGCCTCATGGAACATGCTGTCCCATGTAACTACATCACTCTCTCTCCTCAGCCTCATCCAACATGCAGTCCCATGTAACTACATCACTCTCTCTCCTCAGCCTCATCCAACATGCAGTCCCATGTAACTACATCACTCTCTCTCCTCAGCCTCATCTAATGTGCAGTCCCATGTAACTACATCACTCTCTCTCCTCAGCCTCATCCAACATGCAGTCCCATGTAACTACATCACTCTCTCTCCTCAGCCTCATCCAACATGCAGTCCCATGTAACTACATCACTCTCTCTCCTCAGCCTCATCTAATGTGCAGTCCCATGTAACTACATCACTCTCTCCCCTCAGCCTCATCCAACATGTCGTCTCATGTAAAACAAACCTGTCTCTTCTCTTCCATCCTCCATTACCACAAGACAATCCTCTCTGCTTTCTGTTCTCCAGCTTCATGAGCTCGGCTCCGGCTTCCTCTATACAACACAGAGCAGTGATGGCCGAAACTCTGCCCTCCTCTGAGAGGCCACGCCCCTTCCTGTGACATCATACCTACCAGGAGCAACTCCACTCTAGTCACGACCCTGTGAGCATATAATACTGTGGGGGGTGTCACTGGTGAGCACATAATTCTGTTTTGGGGGCCACTGTGGTGCACATAATAATGTTTGGGGGTCACTATGGAGTACCTAATTCTGTTTAGGGGCCTCTGTGGTGCACATAATACTGTTTGGGGGCCTCTGTGGTGCACATCATACTGTATGGGGGTCACTATGGAGCACGTAATACTGTTTAGGGGCCACTGTGGTGCACATCATACTGTTTGGGGGCCCCTGTGGAGCACGTTATGCTGTCCCAGTATTGCTTACATGTGGGGCGTTGCGCTGCTTTCTCACAGTATTCTTGATAGCTGCAGTTGTGGGTACTAAAGCTGTATCTCTTTCAGGTATCTGAGATATTGCTTTAGCGCCCATAACCGCCACTATCAAGAATTCACTCTAGTTAAGGGGATAGGGGACCACGGACAAAAGTTTGTACCCAGGCCCACAAAACATTAGTTACACCAATGGCGCTGCTCTGGGTCCAGGCACCGCCATTAATATACCTTATTTTTAACTAGATCGACTGTGCTGATACACAGACGTCCTGCACTTGGATGTAAAGTGGCCACCTCCGTTCATCAGGATCGCAGGTAGGTGAGTATTATTATTTTTTTTTTTTTTTAAAGCTTAGTTTTGGGTATTTTAATAGTACAAGGGGTTGTTTGGAGTGGGAAATTATAATTATAAGGAGGGGGCATTATGAACATAAGGGGGGTCATTTTTATAGGGGTTATTAGGGGACATTACGAATACAAGGGGAGGCTATATTAGGAGGCATTATGAACATAAGGGGGTAGTCATTGATATTAGGGGTGCAGTATTTATGTCAGGGGGAATTAGGGGCATACTATGAGGGGGCAATTAATTTAATGAAAGTGGCACTTGGGCTTTATTAAGACTAAGGCCTCACGTTGCAAACTGCAACAAAATAGCGCTGCAGAAAAAACCGCAGCAGCAACGCATTGTGTTTTTTTTCCCGCAGCGCTTTTCATTTTCTGCTTCCATTACACCTATAGGGAAACCATCAGTGTTTTCGTAGGTATAAGTGATATTCCAGCGATTTCCAAAACCCCAACGGTTTTGGAAATCGCAGCATGTTCACTGCCCATAATTTTCCACAACGTGTGGATGGGATTTGCTAGAATCCCATTCACATTGCAGGAACTGTCGGCTTTTCCCGTGGTGTTTTCGCCATATGAAGCCCCATCCACACTTTGCGGTAAAATAAGATACATGCTGTAATTTCCAAAGCAGTCTTGGTTTTAGAGTTAGACATTGCAGCATGCCTATGGAAATTCTGGCGGTTTCAATATAATTGAAGCAGAAAATAGAGAGGAAAGCTCTGCAAACTTTCTGTGCAAAGGGCTGCGGCAAGAAACGTGATGCGTCATGGACGCGGTTTTTCCCGCAGCGCTTTTTTGCTGCAGGACACCACGTGGGGCCTTGTACTGGAAAACTCCTTAAGCCTATTTATATTGATGATCTATCCTCAGAATAAATCATCAATAAGAGATAAGTGACCCCCTGATCAGTTGTATGAAGGGGCCATGGTGCCTGTTTATATCACACGCTGTCTGTTTATAGTGACCGTGTGGTGCAATTACAGCCTTGTCACATAGACGCTTATAGGACGAGGCTGTAGTTACATGACATGGCCACTGTGATATGTACGATACTGTGTAAACAGAGAAGGGGTCACGGCGCTTGCACAGATGTCACGATTCACTCAAACAGCTGATTCATCCCTCATTATTACACCTCAGCCACGGAGGTGTAAAAAAAAACAAAAATAAAAACACACACTCGCCTGTCCCCAGCACCCTGTTGTCCTCCGCCTCTGTCTGTTCGGTCTGATGGCAACACCTCATTTCTGGAAATTCTGTACCCAATTCCTCTTAGCGGTCACATGATGTGCAGGACTCCAAGCAAGAAGGTGCCAGCACGAGACTGAATGGACACTGGCCGAGGACAACGGGTTGCTGAGGACAGGTGAGTATGCTCTTTTATTTTAAACCTCCAGCCCGGCACATGAGTTGCTCCAATTCCTGGACAATATCTTTAAAGGATTTATCCATGTTTCTAATATTTATGGCCTGTCCTCAGGATAAGCCATCAATATTACATCTGTGGGAATCTGACAGCCAGGACCTCTGCAGATGAGCTTTTTCATTACAGTGCGGCTACAGGTAATGGTGACAATTCTAGGAGCCACGCTGCTCTCTTGCCATACAGGATGTAGCAGTGGGTTTAGGTAGTGCAGTGGTACACATCGTATGGCAGGCGAGCAGCCGGCTCCTGATATTACCTTTAGCCATCCTGTCTCTGTACAACTCATCTACAGGGGTCCTGGCGGTGGGCCCCTAAAAACAATTCCACTGGTGGGCCCTAAACACCCCAGTCCGACCCTGTGCAGGGTGGATGTGGGGTACACAATTCACTGTGGCGGAGAGATGGGTGCATGGCAAACTGTGGGGTGCCTGGTGAATTGGGGGGGGGATTTAGAGCTGTGTTACTTTAATGGATGGCAAGCTATGGTTGATGCTTGGTGGATTTAGGGTAAGTTCACACAGGTTTTTTTTTTTTGCTCAGTTTTTTTCTGGGAGCCGTTTGTTCCAGCTCCTAGAAAAAAGAACGGACATGTTCATTCTTCAGACACCTCACGACATCCGCCTGAAGACACTCCCTCCTCCCAACTAGGCCCATTCATTTGGACCTAATCCGGAGCGGAGTGCGCAACTGGATGCTGGTGCAGTGCACTGGTATCCAGTCACAGCCACCTGTATTTTGGGACCGGAACCTGAGGCAGCCTCAGGTTCCGATCCAAAATACCCCGTGTGAACCCGGCCTAAGGATTGCATAAGAGGCACAAAGAAACTCCTCCATTGGCGGTGCAGAGGTGATTGACAATGTGCTTTAGGTTAAAGCCCCACATAGGGGGCCACAGCCAAAAAGCTCTGCAGGAAAAACCTCTGTGGAAACACATTGCGATTTTCCTACAAGGCCTTTCACGTAAAATGTGCAGTTTTCCTCTGCGGACTTTCTACTTTAGATATACATATAGTTTCCATGTGCTGCAATGTACAAAAAGTAATGGGGGGGATAGTGCAGTGCTTGTTAGTAATGTGGGGGTACACCGGAGGGACATGGGGGATAGTGGGATATACCTGGATGTAGTTATAGCTGCACTCGTTAGTATCGGGTCTCCAATACTGTGAAGACCCAGTGGCTATGATGGCCGCCATCTTTAAAGGTCCGGCATGTACTATTACAGATGTCGGGAAGGGATACAATTATTTAAAGGGATCCTATCATTTAAACAATTTTTTTTTTTTTTTTCCTAGCTGACACGTCGGAATAGCTGACACGTGCAGGCTATTCGTCTTTATCCGTCGTCTCCGGTCCGCCGTTCGGTAGAAAGACCGGTTTTTACTGGTATGCAAATGAGTTCTTCTGCAGCACTGGTGGGGTGGGGGGAAGCGCTCAGACAGCACTTGCGGCATCCCCGATGCTGCCAGAGAACTTTCTCCAGCGACGCCTCCATCTTCAACAGCAACCGCCTCTTCTGCGTCTTCTCTGGGGTCACACTCCGGCGCTTGCGCAGTCGGTTCTGCCTTCGGGATGCAGGCAAGAGCCGAGTGGACAGGCCGGCGGCCATTTTTTTGGAGGCCGTTACGCGTGCATGTGCAGTACGCTCCTGTTCTCCATACAACTACAGGAGCTTACTGTGCATGCGAGCGTAGCGGCCTCCAAAAAAATGGCCGCCAGCCTGTGCACTTGGCTTTTGTCTGCGTCCCAATGGCAGAGCAGACTGTGCAGGTGCCGGAGTGTGACCCCAGAGAAGACGCAGAAGAGGTGGTTGCTGTTGAAGATGGAGGCATTGCTGGAGAGACTTCTCTGGCAGCATTGGGGAAGCCCCCAGTGCTGTGAAAACTCATTTGCATACCGGTAAAAACCCGGTATTTCTACCGAACGGCGGGCCGGAGACGACTGATAAAGGTAGGAGACAAATAGCCTTTCTTAAGGCTATTCTGCCGTGTTAGTCATAAAACAATGCGTTTGAATGATAGCGGTCACTTTTTAAAGGGATTCTGAGTTTGTTCATGTTTTGCTATTATTTTGTTGTTTTGACTTTTTTTTATTTTTAACAAATTTTATTTTTTGGGCAAAAAAATTAAAAAAATAGATGTGTAAATAGTGTTTTCTGAATGTCATAACTTTAATAGTAAGAAATCCACCAATTCGCTATAACTTACCCCATCCCCACCTCTTGTGTCACCAAAGCGACTCTGACTCATCAAGGCACAACAGGATCTCTGCATACAGTAGTGGAAGACCTAGAACATGATGGAGTAAGGTTACGTTCACACTACTGTTATGCACGTCCGTTACTGTTACCTGTCATAGGATGAGAGCAACAGACATAGATGGAGTCTCCTCATCCTCCTGCGTCTGTTCCCATTGACTAGAATATTAAGAAAAAAAAAACCATTAAGGACGCCGTCTTCTGTCTCCTTTTTTCTGTCTCTTGTGTTTTTTCCGTAATTTTTGTTTATTTTTGTAAAGGAAGGAAAATGTCCGGTGCGCACAACTTATTCTTCAGTCACAAAACTAAACTTAAATGATGGGAGACTGAGGACAGATGGGAGACTGAGGACAGACAGGAGACAGCAGCCATCGTGTTGTCTACATTAGTGTTAACTTGAATGGACACTGACTGTCTCTGTCCATTTCTCTGCTGCAGTTAATGTCCGTTGCGGTCATCCATCAACGGACATTAAAGGGGCTCTTTCAGCAAAATTTTGTTGTATGAGCCCCACATATGCGTGAATAGCCTTTAAAAAAAAGGCTATTCAGGCACCGCTAATCTCATTTTAATCCCCCGTCCTGTTTTAAAATAAAACTATAAAAACATATATGTAAATCATACTTGAACTTGCACACTGGGCGGTGATGCACGATCCGACGTCATCTTCTGCCACGCCTACCTCTTCTTTCGGCGACGCCCACCGGTCCTGTCTCTTCCCCGGCTTCATCTTCTTCCATCGGTTCAAATCCAATTGGTTGAAATCCGGCGTGTGTGCAGTAGAGCTCCCTCCGGAGCTACTGCGCACACTCCGGCGGCACTGCCATTGAGAAAAATGGTGCCAGAGTATGTGCAGTAGCTCCAGAGGGAGCATTACTGCGCATGCGCCGGACTTCAACCAATTGGATTTGAACCGCTGGAAGTAGATAAAGATGAAGCCGGGAAGACCCAGGACCGGAGGGCGTCGCCGAAAGAAGAGGTAGGTGTGCTAGAAGATGTCGTATCGTGCGCGACCGCCCCCCGTGGATGTTCAAGTATGATTTACCTATATGTTTTTATAGTTTTATTTTAAAACGGGACGGGGGTTTAAAATAAGGTTAGCGGTGCCTGAATAGCCTTTTTAAAGGCTATTCACGCATATGTGGGGCTCATACAGCAAAATTTTGCTGATAGAGCCCCTTTAACAAGGGTAGCCTGAACCCGCCCTAGGGCTGCTATTACACAGGTGTGTTTTTGATCAGAGTAGAAACAACAGCACATGCGCTAATGTGAATAAAGATCACATGTGTAATGGCACCCTAAGGCCGGCTTCACATGGACACATTTGGTTGTCAGCTGTGGTTCCCAGACCAGGACCTGGACTCCCAGCAGTATAGTTGTTTATGATGCTAGGAGTTCCGGCTTCCTCGCAGCTTCAGCGTTCCATACTGTAATGTCCGTGTGAAGCCGGCCTAAGGGTTACTAATATGTGAGGCCCCACGTTGCGGAAACGCTGCTTATTTTGTTGCAGTTTTTGGAGGCAAAGCCAAGAATAGCTACAAGAGGAATGGGAAATGTAGAAGTATAAGAACTTCCTATATCTTTTGCACAATCCACTTCTGGCTTTGAGTCAAAAAACTGCAACAAGTAAAGCTGTGTTTCCGCAACGTGGGGCCCCGGCCTAAAGGAGTATTCTAGGAATATGCTGTTGAGCTCCACTTCTACTCAGTTAGAATCTGTACGTCACACGGCCATGCTGCAGTTCAATCTAATTGAAATGAATGGGGATGAGCTGTAATACTAAGCACGGCCTCTATACAGTGTATGCCACTGTGCTTGGTAAGTAGAGAAGAGACCACAGCAATCAATATCATAGTCCCAATAATCCCTTTAATTTATACCTTCATGTAACTCTAGGCTGAGACCTCACAAAATAGGACTGATCTAAGGGCGGGTCCACACTTGCGCCCGGTCTCTGCTTTGTGAGTTTCCATCTTGTGCCCGAGAAACCCTGATGGAAACCCGGCAGCCAGTGTCCGCTTGTGAGTGGCCGTGAGCGTCTTCAAATCTCTGCGGCGAAACTGTTTTGTTTTTTTTTAACTGGACACAAAGTTGGACATGCAGGACTTTGTGTCTGGGGAAAAAAAAAAAAAAAGGTTTCGCCGCGGATGCCAGAAGACGCTCACGGGCGGACACTTTGCAAACCCATTCAAATGAAAAGTGACTGCCAGTTTTTGTCTCCTGTCCAGTTTCTCGCAAACAAAGAAGACGGAAACCTGCAAAGCGGAGACTGGGCGCAGGTGTAAACCCGCCCTAAGATACATTCAGCACACTTTACTATACAATTGTATAGTGAATGCTGGATATTACTAGAGATGAGCGAACAGTAAAATATTCTATGTTCGTTATTCGTTACGAATAGCATCTCAATATTCGACTATCGAACCCCATTATAGTCTATGGGAGAAAATGCTTTGTTTCAGAGGATCCTACCATTCGACTCAGGAGAGTCACCAAGTCCACTATTACACCTCAGCAAATGATGCCAACACCTCTGCAATGCAACTGGGACAGCAGGGGAAGCATGTCTGGGGGGCATCTAACAAGCCCAAGTCACTGTATTACCCCACTATCACAGCCTAACAACTACACACTTTCACATTCCAAAAAACCTCTATCAAAGTGGGAAAATACCTGGAAACCTTCTTTACTCCCCAAATGGATGGACACAAACCCCAATTCAAGCTCAACAAACAATAAAAAGCACCCCTTTTAAACCACGTTCTCCATGACAACCACAGATGGAATAGGCAATGGGAAATCCTTTAGTCCCCACCCCGAACTGTCGTTGTGGATGTGTGTGATGTGGTAAGACCTTCCAAAATTCACTTTTAAGGCCCTTAACATGAGCGCTTCCAAATTAAGTTACACACCCTTAAGCTGCGCTACCAGCAGAAATTGAGGCCCTTCAGGTTACTTCAGCCTTTTACCTGCAGAGTTTTAGGCCCTTGAACTTAGTTCAGCCTTGCAGCAGCAGAGATTTGTTGGTCCTTTGGGTGAGTTGAGCCTTTAAAAAGCAGTGCTTTGGGCCCTTTGGCTGACTAGAGCCTTTTAGCAGCAGGGTTTTATTTTTTGGCCCTTGGGGGAACCCTAAAACATTAATTTGCAGGCGCCTGTGGGGGGAGCCCTAAAACATTAATTTGCAGGCCCCTGTGGGGGGTATGCATGAGAAAAATTATTTCAATTAAAAAAAATAAATTTTTTTCAAACATTCAGTAGTAGGGGCTGGGGTTGTAGGAGGATGAGAAGGATGAGGAAGAGTAAATTGGTTCCTGACTGAATCTCTCCAGTACCTGGGCTATGGAGTGGATACCCAGCTGGATATCTACATCCTCACCCACGTCTCCTGCTGCTGCTGGCAGCCTCTCTCCAGTACCTAGACTCTGGAGCTGATACCCAGCTGGGTATCCACCTCCTCTCCCACGTACCCTGGTGCTGGCGAGGGGCACTGCTGGTAGCCCCTCTCTAGTACGTATAATGTGGAGCTGATACCCAGCTGGGTATACAGTTCCACGTGCTCACCAACGTAACCCGGTGCTGGCGAGGGGCACTGCTGCCAGCCCCTCTCCAGTACCTGGACTCTGGAGCTGATACCCAGCTGGGTATCCACCTCCTCTCCCACGTACCCTGGTGCTGGCGAGGGGCACTGCTGGTAGCCCCTTTCTAGTACGTATAATGTGGAGCTGATACCCAGCTGGGTATCTAGTTCCACGTCCCCTGCTGCTATGCTGCATGATTTGCTAGCTAGCTATTAATTGAGCTCTGAAAAGAGCTGTTATTATTCTCAATTCCTGCCTAAGGGCTCATTGACATGGAGTAACGCCGGGCGTGTATCACAGCCGTACACGCCGGCATTACGGCAGACTGCCAAACACTTCCCGTTCACTTCAATGGGAGCGCTCCCATTGAAGTGAATGGGAAGTTTTCGGCAGTCTGCCGTAACGCCGGTGTGTACGGCTGTGATACACGCCCGGCGTTACTCCGTGTCAATGAGCCCTAACAAAGCACTGTATCGCACTGACAGTCTGACGCCACACTCTATCACTCCAACACGAGAATGAGACGAAGATGGCCGACACTGTTCTTATGAATTGGGAGATCACCTGTTTTCGGCAGCCAATGGGTTTTTTTTACATTTTTTTCACTGCCTCCGTTGTCGTAGTTCCTGTCCCACCTGCCCTGCACAGTTATTGGTGCAAAAAACACACCAGGGAAGGTGGGAGGGGATACGAATTTTTACTGCGTATGCGGCCTTGTATTTGATTGGGAACGAATACATCGAACGCCAAGATATTCGATCGAATACCTATTCGATCGAACGGCGTCCGCTCATCTCTAGATATTACCAGAAAAGAGTGGCTTCACTCACAAAACTGCTGCCGATGTTACAAGCCGTGCGGCTTCTGGGTAATACAGCGGTTATCTACTATATATAAACAGTATACAGGACTCATATTATAAGCCTACATTCACACTACACTGAATAATGGTCATGTCATCACATGGCAGCCTTACATTCAATGAGGCTATTCACATAGCCGGGTCACGGACCGTCAAACAATGCAACGTTCTCTTTCTCCACAGATCTCTTCATACACTGACTCTATCTTATACCATCTGAAACCTTCTAAGTACAGTATATGATACATGGATACAGTGTGAGACGGCTAAATACTATCACTGGAAGGACCTCACCGGTATGAAACCTTGTAAGCATAGGAAAGATGGAAAAGGTCCTTACGGAGTATAGTAAATTGCCAGGTCAGTGTGAGACGGCTAAATACTATCACTGGAAGGACCTCACCGGTATGAAACCTTGTATGTATAGGAAACATGGAAAAGGAAAACTCCCTCACACTTTTTGCTGAAAAATATTTTTACCGCTTTTATTGTTGATTTCCAAACAATTGTTGGAATAATAATAATAAGACACATATTATCTTTATCTTATAATTCTTATGATCTAATCTTGTCCCTTTATTGTGAGATTTACAAACATTACTGAAGCCGGAGCCCAGCTATTATAAAGGTCCTTACAGAGAGCGGGGTTTAGCCAATTCACTGTGAGGGTGCGTTCACACGATGTAACGTGGAGTGCAATCTGGCACGTATACACGTGTGAGCAGATTGCGCTCTGAAAAAGATCCCATTCATTTCAATGGGAGTTAGGAACGTATACGCCGTGTTATAGGGGGCAAAAATGGTCCCTACAAATGATGGGAAATAGACGGCTCACATAGAGTTGGCTAAATACTATCACTGGTGAGGACCTGGTCCCTCTGGAGTACGGGATTTAGCCAATTCACTGTGAGCTGGCTAAATACTATCTCGGTTAAGGACCCGACCACCAGGCGGGAAAAAGGTCCTTACCAGTAAGGGGAAATAGACAACTCACACTGAGCCGGCTAAATACTAGACCTGGTAAGGACCAGGTCCCTACAGCGTCTACAGGGGCGTAACTACCATAGAGGCAGCTGCCACAGGGCCTGGGCCATTAGGGGGCCCGGTGACAGCCGCTACCGCTGCATTTTTTTTTTTTTTCTTTATAGGCTGTTAGGGACCCTATTCACTTGCCGATTCTGGCTGGGCTGGGATCGGTAAGTGACACTGCGGGCCCCACAAATACCATCATTATACTCGGGGGTCTTTGCAGACCCCCGAGTATAATGATCAACGGACCGGGAGAGGTAATAAACATAAAAAACACTGTTACTTACCTCTCCACGATCCTGCCAGGCCTCCTTTCTGACGTCTCTGACGTCACATGAACCCGGCCTGCGTCCCGGGTCATGTGATGTCTGACGTCATTTCAGAAGAACGGCAGCGGAGAAGACAGCGTAGGAGCCGGGGACAGGTAAGAAACAGTAATTTTTTATGTTTTTATTCTCCTGGGTCTCCGATTATTATACTCTGGGGTCTTTTCAGACCCCAGAGTATAATAATTGTTTATGGGTGTCCACTACTGTGTGCAGGGGCCACTAAGGGACATAATTCTGTGTGCAGGGGGCAGTAAGGGACATAATAGAGTGCGGAGGAGGGGGCCGGTCGAGGTCTTCGACGTCGGTGTCGTTCGGGGGGGGGCGGGCATGTCAAAAGTTTGCCACGGAGCCCCGCCATTCCTAGTTACGCCACTGGGCATCTAGTATTTAGTCACAACCGTTCAGGCTGTGTGTGAGCATGATAGAGGGGTTCAGGTTGTGTGAGGTGGGAGAGGTGCAGGATGTGTGACAAATGGGTCAGTCTCATGAAGGGAACACTTAAATAACATATGGGGGGGGGATTTATTGTTTTACATGGGGCTTATGTCTCTGCTGTCACATCAAATTCCGGAATGTCCTTTTTTTTTTTTTTTTTTTTATACATTTGACTAAAAATAAACCTCAAAACAATGTTTAACTAGGTTTTTGTTTGTTTCTAGGTTTATGTGAGATCTCAATGGTGTGAAGACTCCACTACAAGATCATTAGGTGCCAGTGCTCTAGACCAAGCGATGTGCCCCCTAGTGATCAAATGTCTCAACCGGACTCCTCCAAATAGGCAACACTTATTTTATAAACCTTTATAAGGCTTTGTTTGGAGCCTTCAGTAAAAGTTATTTGATGGTCCCCTCAGTGCCCCCACACTCAGGAGAATGTCCCCTTCACTGCCCACATGTAATATAATGGCCCCACAGCGAGCAGCATGTTATATAATGGCCCTTACTCTGCCTCTACATGTATGCAGCCTGCAGTAGAAGTGCCAATATTTTGTAATGCATTACATTAGGGATAAGGCCCCCTGGGGGGTATACCTGGGTCTGCAAAAAAAAAAATGCCCTATGCACCCCCATACACGGAATTAGAAAAAAAGTTATGGGTGTCATAATATTGGCACAGTTTTGGGTTTTTGTTACGGGGTTAAAATGTAAATAAAACCATATAAATTTGTTTTCCCTGGAATTGTACCAAAACATAGAATACAGGTGACATGTCATTTTTGGCTACAGAGTAAATGCCATTAAAACAACAATAGCCTCCCATGCCTGCGTTGTAGAGGTGGCTTTCCGACTGCAGAGCAAAGAGCAACGGCTGGACTATTGCGTACTGCGGCAGAGTCAGAAAAGAGGGAGGAGCTGTCTTACTGGAGGAAGTCTGGAAGTAAGAGAGAGGCAAGTATGATGGGGCGGGGGCGGTGGGCTTATTATGCTTGGTTCACACATCAGTATGCCATCCGTCCGTTTGAATTCAGTTTGAGACTTAAAACGGATTGATGCACATACTGATTGCATACTGATGTGTGAACCAAGCCTTAGTTGAGAAGGTCTAGTAGTGGTCAGGATAGCTAGAGAGACGGAGGGGGAGGTAGTGCAAGTCAGCGTACACGTACCATGATGCATTAGCTAAGGCTGCTTCACATCTGTGTTCGGTATTCCATTTGGAGAGTCCGCTTGGAGATGCCCTCTGAACGGAATATTGAACGCATTAAAAAGCGATGAGCAATGAAACCACACGGACCCACAGGCTATAATGGGGTCTGTGTATTTTCCGCACGAATCATGCAGAGAGAAAAGTGCTGCTTTCCCCCAATGGAAATATTGCAGGTGTTAATCCACCTATTGCTAGTAACAACGAATCCCAGTGCAGTGTAGGCACGACCCCTCAGGATCTGACACTAGCTGTTACCCCGGCCCCATCAGATGTCCATTATTAAGTATATACTATATAATCTTTTAACATGATGTGGTCTAGAATTCCGTTCCCCCGCCTCTCCCCTTCCTATTCCCATTCCTTGCTTATTTGGGTCTTCCCCTCCTCCTTGGTCTTTCTTTTGTAAGGTTTTACATTTTTTTACCTTAAATTATTATTATCTTTTTGATACTAAATATGAAATTAAAAATCAATTTTTAACTAAAAATATTCATTGTCCTGTTTTCATTTTCGTTTTCTCTGTGGTCTATAAAAAACTTTCATCAAACAGGTTTTCTAGGCTGATGGCCCCCCCTCCCCCTTAGGATAGGGTCACCAATATTGGATCAGTGGGACTCAGCACTTCCAGCCAGTCTCCAGTGCTAGAACCTAGAAGGCTCTGTAGACTGTATGTTGGCGGTGGTTAATACTACAGCTCTGTTCACTGTATATAAGCAGGGTAGAATACTACAGCTCTGTTCACTGTATATAGGTGGTGGTTAATACTACAGCTCTGTTCACTGTATATAGGCGGTGGTTAATACTGCAGCTCTGTTCACTGTATATAGGTGGGAGTGAATACTGCAGCTCTGTTCACTGTATATAGGCGGGGGTGAATACTGCAGCTGTGTTCCTAGTTATTGGGGGCAGGGCTGTAGTGCTCCGGCACCACCGCTATACCAGGGACACAGATGTCGGCTTCCAGCACCAGAGACAACAAGCTATTCCCTCTAGGAATAAAAAGTAGATCACTGGGGATCTGTCCTTTGGGACCCCCACTGATCACATGTCCTGTTTCTGCCCTATATGATCCACAATGTGCGCTGCTGATTCGTTCATTTCTTTGAGACAGCCAGAGATAATTCTGATCTCTATTTCTTTTCAGCAGTCCCATAGGGATGAATGGCGCAGTAGTACAAATGTAGGACCCTTGTTTTGATGATGGTGGGGGGTCCTAGTGGTCAGGATAGATTAGTGTCAGAGCTGTGGGGAATGGCCGCTGTAATAGGTACTAAGCTTAAAATAAAACCCTGTAAATAGGATTATGCCATGAAAAGTATTTATCTGTTCACAGGATAGGCGACAAATATCTGATCGGTGTGGGTCTGACAGCTGCGTCCCCCACCGGTCCCAAGGGGACATGGGCGTGGAAGTGGATACCCAGCGGGATGTCCACTCCAAAGTCCAGGTACTGGAGAGGGGCTGCCAGCAGTGCCCCTCGCCAGCACCATGGTACGTGGGCGAGCACGTGGACGTGGATATCAAGCTGGGTATCCACTCCAGAATCCATGTACTGGAAAGAGGCTGTCAGCAGTGCCCCTCGCCAGCACCAGGGGACGTGGATACCCAGCTGTATATCCAGTCCAGAGTCCAGGTACTGGAGAGAGGCTGCCAGCAACCAATTTACTCTTCCACATCCTTCTCATCCTCCTCCTACAACCACAGCCCCTACTACTGAATATAGTAATATTTTCTGTTTTTTTTTTTAATTAAAAAAACATTTTTCATGCATACCCCCACAGGAGCGTGCAAAATCTTTTAGGGCTCCCCTCCAAGGGCCTGCAAAACAATTTTTTAGGGCTCCCCCAAAGAGCCTGCAAATTAATGTTTTAGGGCTCACCCCAAGGGCCTGAAATCTAATTTTTTAGAGGTCGCCCCAAGGGTCAAAAAATGAAAAACTGCTGCTGCATGGCTCTAGTCACCCCAAGGGCCAAAAAATGAAATGCTGCTGCTGCATGGCTCTAGTCACCCCAAGGGCCAAAAAATTAAAAACGAGAGCCATGCAGCAGCAGTCACCCCAAGGACCAAAAGCACTGTATTTTAAAGGCTCTACTCATTCCAAGGGCCAAAAGCACTGTATTTTAAAGGCTCCACTCACTCCAACAGCCAAAAGCACTGTATTTTAAAGGCTCTACTCATTCCAAGGGCCAAAAGCACTGTATTTTAAAGGCTCCGCTCACTCCAACAGCCAAAAGCACTGAATTTTAATGTCTCCACTCACTCCAACAGCCAAAAGCACTGAATTTTAATGGCTCCACTCACTCCAAGGGCCAAAAGCACTGCTTTGTAAAGGCTCTACTCACGACAAGGGCCAAAAGCATTGTATTATAAAGGCTCCACTCATTCCAACAGCCAAAAGCACTGTATTTTAAAAGCTCTACTCACTCAAACAGCAAAAAGCACTGTATTTTTAAGGATCTACCGACTCCAACAGCCAAAAACACTGCTTTTGCAAGGCTCTACTCACTCTCAGTGCCAAAAACACTGCTTTTTAAAGGCTCACTCACTCCAACAGCCAAAAGCACTGCATTTTAAAGGCTCCACTCACTCCAACAGCCAAAAGCACTGAAGTTTAATGGCTCCACTCAATCCAACAGCCGAAAACACTGTATTTTAAAGGCTCTACTCACTCAAACAGCAAAAAGCACTGCATTTGAAAGGGTATACTCACTCCAACAGCCAAAACACTAAATTTTAATGGCTCTACTCACTCCAACAGCCAAAAGCACTGAATTTTAAAGGCTCTGCACACGCCAATGGCCAAAAGCACTGTATTATAAAGGCTCTACTCTCTCCAACAACCAAAAGCACTGTATTTTAAAGGTTCCACTCACTCCAAGGGCCAAAAGCACTGCATTTTAATGGCTCCACTCGCTCCAACAGCCAAAAGCACTGCATTTTAAAGGCTCCACTCACTCCAACAGCCAAAAGCACTGTATTTTAAAGGCTCTACTCACTCAAACAGCCAAAAGCACTGTATTTTAAAGGCTCTGCACACGCCAATGGCCAAAAGCACTGTATTATAAAGGCTCTACTCTCTCCAACAACCAAAAGCACTGTATTTTAAAGGTTCCACTCACTCCAAGGGCCAAAAGCACTGCATTTTAATGGCTCCACTCGCTCCAACAGCCAAAAGCACTGCATTTTAAAGGCTCCACTCACTCCAACAGCCAAAAGCACTGTATTTTAAAGGCTCTACTCACTCCAACAGCCAAAAGCACTGTATTTTAAAGGCTCTGCACACGCCAATGGCCAAAAGCACTGTATTATAAAGGCTCTACTCTCTCCAACAACCAAAAGCACTGTATTTTAAAGGTTCCACTCACTCCAAGGGCCAAAAGCACTGCATTTTAATGGCTCCACTCGCTCCAACAGCCAAAAGCACTGCATTTTAAAGGCTCCACTCACTCCAACAGCCAAAAGCACTGTATTTTAAAGGCTCTACTCACTCAAACAGCACTGTATTTTTAAGGATCTACCAACTCCAACAGCCAAAATCACTGCTTTTGCAAGGCTCTACTCACTCTCAGTGCCAAAAACACTGCTTTTTAAAGGCTCACTCACTCCAACACCCAGAAGCACTGCATTCTAAAGGCTCTACTCACTCCAACAGCCAAAACCACTGTACTTTAAAGGCTCCACTCACTCCAACAACCAAAAGCACTGTATTTTAAAGGCTCCACTCACTCCAACAGCCGAAAGCACTGTATTTTAAAGGCTCTACTCACTACAACAGCCAAAAGCACTGAAGTTTAAAGGCTCTACTCACTCCAACAGCCAAAAGCACTGTATTTTAAAGGCTCTACTCACTCCAACAGCCAAAAGCACTGAATTTAAATGGCTCCACTCACTCCAACAGCCGAAAGCACTGTATTTTAAAGGCTCTACTCACTCCAACACCCAGAAGCACTGCATTCTAAAGGCTCTACTCACTCCAACAGCCAAAAGCACTGAAGTTTAAAGGCTCTACTCACTCCAAGGGCCAAAAGCACTGTATTTTAAAGGCTCTACTCACTCCAACAGCCAAAAGCACTGTATTTTAAAGGCTCTACTCACTCCAACAGCCAAAAGCACTGCATTTTAAAGGCTCTACTAACTCCAACAACCAAAAGCAATGTGTTTTAAAGGCTCCACTCAGTCCAAGGGCCAAACGCACTGAATTTTAATGGCTCCACTCACTCCAAGGGCCAAAAGCACTGCTTTGTAAAGGCTCTACTCATGACAAGGGCCAAAAGCATTGTATTATAAAGGCTCCACTCATTCCAACAGCCAAACGCACTGAATTTTAATGGCTCCACTCACTCCAAGGGCCAAAAGCACTGCTTTGTAAAGGCTCTACTCACGACAAGGGCCAAAAGCATTGTATTATAAAGGCTCCACTCATTCCAACAGCCAAAAGCACTGTATTTTAAAGGCTCTACTCACTCAAACAGCAAAAAGCATTGTATTTTTAAGGATCTACCTACTTCAACAGCCAAAAACACTGCTTTTGCAAGGCTCTACTCACTCTAAGTGCCAAAAACACTGCTTTTTAAAGGCTCATTCACTCAAACAGCAAAAAGCACTGCATTTGAAAGGCTCTACTCACTCCAACAGCACTGCATTTTAAAGGCTCTACTCACTCCAACAGCCAAATGCACTGTATTTTAAAGGCTCTAGTCACTCAAACAGCAAAAAGCACTGTATTTTTAAGGATCTACCGACTCCAACAGCCAAAAACACTGCTTTTGCAAGGCTCTACTCACTCTCAGTGCCAAAAACACTGCTTTTTAAAGGCTCAATCACTCCAACAGCCAAAAGCACTGCATTTTAAAGGCTCCACTCACTCCAACAGCCAAAAGCACTGAAGTTTAATGGCTCCACTCAATCCAACAGCCTAAAGCACTCTATTTTAAAGGCTCTACTCACTCAAACAGCAAAAAGCACTGCATATGAAAGGCTCCACTCACTCCAACAACCCAAAGCACTGTATTTTAAAGGCTCCACTCACTCCAAGGGCCAAAATCACTGCTTTTTAAAATCTCTACTCAAGCCAAGGGCCAAAAGCACTGTATTTTAAAGGGTCTACTCACTCCAACAGCCAAAAGCACAGTATTATAAAGGCTCTACTCACTCCAACAGCCAAAAACACTGCATTTTTAAGGCTCTGCTCACGCCAATGGCCAAAAGCACTGTATTATAAAGGCTCTACTCACTCCAACAGCCAAAACCACTGTACTTAAAAGGCTCTACTCACTCCAACAACCAAAAGCACTGTATTTTAAAGGCTCCACTCACTCCAAGGGCCAAAAGCACTGCATTTTAATGGCTCCACTCACTCCAACAGCCAAAAGCACTGCATTTTAAAGGCTCCACTCACTCCAACAGCCAAAAGCACTGTATTTTAAAGGCTCTACTCACTCAAACAGCACTGTATTTTTAAGGATCTACCTACTCCAATAGCCAAAATCACTGCTTTTGCAAGGCTCTACTCACTCTAAGTGCCAAAAACACTGCTTTTTAAAGGCTCACTCACTCCAACACCCAGAAGCACTGCATTCTAAAGGCTCTACTCACTCAAACAGCCAAAAGCACTGAAGTTTAAAGGCTCTACTCACTCCAACAGCCAAAACCACTGTACTTTAAAGGCTCCACTCACTCCAACAACCAAAAGCACTGTATTTTAAAGGCTCCACTCACTCCAACAGCCGAAAGCACTGTATTTTAAAGGCTCCACTCACTCCAACAACCAAAAGCACTGTATTTTAAAGGCTCCACTCACTCCAACAACCAAAAGCACTGTATTTTAAAGGCTCCACTCACTCCAACAGCCGAAAGCACTGTATTTTAAAGGCTCTACTCACTCAAACAGCAAAAAGCACTGCTTTTTAAAGGCTCACTCACTCCAACACCCTGAAGCACTGCATTCTAAAGGCTCTACTCACTCCAACAGCCAAAAGCACTGAAGTTTAAAGGCTCTACTCACTCCAAGGGCCAAAAGCACTGTATTTTAAAGGCTCTACTCACTCCAACAGCCAAAAGCACTGAATTTTAATGGCTCTTCTCACTCCAACAGCCAAAAGCACTGCATTTTAAAGGCTCTTCTCACTCCAACAGCCAAAAGCACTGTATTTTAAAGGCTCCACTCACTCCAAGGGCCAAAATCACTGCTTTTTAAAAGCTCTACTCAAGCCAAGGGCCAAAAGCACTGTATTTTAAAGGCTCTACTCACTCCAACAGCCAAAAGCACTGAATTTTAATGGCTCCACTCACTCCAACAGCCAAAAGCACTGCATTTTAAAGGCTCTTCTCACTCCAACAGCCAAAAGCACTGCATTTTAAAGGCTCTTCTCACTCCAACAGCCAAAAGCACTGTATTTTAAAGGCTCCACTCACTCCAAGGGCCAAAAGCACTGCTTTTTAAAGGCTCCACTCATTCCAACAGCCAAAAGCACTGTATTTTAAAGGCTCTACTCACTCCAACAGCCAAAACCACTGTACTTTAAAGGCTCTACTCATGCCAACAACCAAAATCACTGTATTTTAAAGGCTCTACTCACTCCAACAGCCAAAAGCACTGTACTTTAAAGGCTCCACTCATTCCAACAGCCAAAAGCACTGTATTTTAAAGGCTCTACTCACTCCAAGGGCCAAAAACATTGTACTTTAAAGGCTCTACTCACTCCAACAACCAAAAGCACTGTATTTTAAAGGCTCTACTCACTCCAACAGCCAAAAGCACTGAAGTTTAAAGGCTCTACTCACTCCAACAGCCAAAAGCACTGTATTTTAAAGGCTCTACTCACTCCAACAGCCAAAAGCACTGAATTTTAATGGCTCCACTCACTCCAACAGCCAAAAGCACTGCATTCTAAAGGCTCTACTCACTCCAACAGCAAAAAGCACTGCTTTTTAAAGGCTCACTCACTCCAACACCCAGAAGCACTGCATTCTAAAGGCTCTACTCACTCCAACAGCCAAAAGCACTGAAGTTTAAAGGCTCTACTCACTCCAAGGGCCAAAATCACTGTATTTTAAAGGATCTACCTACTCCAACAGCCAAAAGAACTGCATTTTTAAGGCTCTACTCACTCCAACAGCCAAAAGCACTGCATTTTAAAGGCTCTTCTCACTCCAACAGCCAAAAGCACTGTATTTTAAAGGCTCCACTCACTCCAAGGGCCAAAAGCACTGCTTTTTAAAGGCTCCACTCATTCCAACATCCAAAAGCACTGTATTTTAAAGGCTCTACTCACACCAACAACCAAAATCACTGTATTTTAAAGGCTACACTCACTCCAAGGGCCAAAACCACTGTACTTTAAAGGCTCTACTCACTCCAACAACCCAAAGCACTGTATTTTAAAGGCTCCACTCACTCCAAGGGCCAAAAGCACTGCTTTTTAAAAGCTCTACTCAAGCCAAGGGCCAAAAGCACTGTATTTTAAAGGGTCTACTCACTCCAACAGCCAAAAGCACTGAATTTTAAAGGCTCTACTCACTCCAACGGCCAAAAACACTGCATTTTTAAGTCTCTGCTCACGCCATTGGCCAAAAGCACTGTATTTTAAAGGCTCTACTCACTCCAACAGCCAAAAGCACTGAATTTTAAAGGGTCTAGTCACTCCAACAGCCAAAAGCACTGTATTTTAAAGGCTCTACTCACTCCAACAGCCAAAAACACAGCTTTTTATAGGCTTTGCTCATGCCAAGGGCCAAAAGCACTGTATTTTAAAGGCTCTACTCACTCCAACAGCCAAAAGCACTGAATTTTAAAGGGTCTACTCACTCCAACAGCCCAAAGCACTTCTATTTTAAAGGCTCCACTCACTCCAAGGGCCAAAAGCACTGCTTTTTAAAAGCTCTACTCAAGCCAAGGGCCAAAAGCACTGTATTTTAAAGGGTCTACTCACTCCAACAGCCAAAAGCACAGTATTATAAAGGCTCTACTCACTCCAACGGCCAAAAACACTGCATTTTTAAGGCTCTGCTCACGCCAATGGCCAAAAGCACTGTATTTTAAAGGCTCTACTCACTCCAACAGCCACAACCACTGTACTTAAAAGGCTCTACTCACTCCAACAACCAAAAGCACTGTAGGCTCCACTCACTCCAACAGCCGAAAGCACTGTATTTTAAAGGCTCTACTCACTCAAACAGCAAAAAGCACTGCTTTTTAAAGGCTCACGCACTCCAACACTCAGAAGCACTGCATTCTAAAGGCTCTACTCACTCCAAGGGCCAAAAGCACTGTATTTTAAAGGCTCTACTCACTCCAACAGCCAAAAGCACTGAATTTTAATGGCTCCACTCACTCCAACAGCCAAAAGCACTGCATTTTACAGGCTCTTCTCACTCCAACAGCCAAAAGCACTGTATTTTAAAGGCTCCACTCACTCCAAGGGCCAAAAGCACTGCTTTTTAAAGGCTCCACTCATTCCAACAGCCAAAAGCACTGTATTTTAAAGGCTCTACTCACTCCAACAGCCAAAACCACAGTACTTTAAAGGCTCTACTCACGCCAACAACCAAAATCACTGTATTTTAAAGGCTCCACTCACTCCGAGGGCCAAAACCACTGTACTTTAAAGGCTCTACTCACTCCAACAACCAAAAGCACTGTATTTTAAAGGCTTCACTCACTCCAAGGGCCAAAATCACTGCTTTTTAAAAGCTCTACTCAAGCCAAGGGCCAAAAGCACTGTATTTTAAAGGCTCTACTCACTCCAACAGCCAAAAGCACTGCATTTTAAAGGCTCTTCTCACTCCAACAGCCAAAAGCACTGCATTTTAAAGGCTCTTCTCACTCCAACAGCCAAAAGCACTGTATTTTAAAGGCTCTACTCACTCCAAGGGCCAAAATCACTGTATTTTAAAGGATCTACCTACTCCAACAGCCAAAAGAACTGCATTTTTAAGGCTCTACTCACTCCAACAGCCAAAAGCACTGCATTTTAAAGGCTCTTCTCACTCCAACAGCCAAAAGCACTGTATTTTAAAGGCTCCACTCACTCCAAGGGCCAAAAGCACTGCTTTTTAAAGGCTCCACTCATTCCAACATCCAAAAGCACTGTATTTTAAAGGCTCTACTCACACCAACAACCAAAATCACTGTATTTTAAAGGCTACACTCACTCCAAGGGCCAAAACCACTGTACTTTAAAGGCTCTACTCACTCCAACAACCCAAAGCACTGTATTTTAAAGGCTCCACTCACTCCAAGGGCCAAAAGCACTGCTTTTTAAAAGCTCTACTCAAGCCAAGGGCCAAAAGCACTGTATTTTAAAGGGTCTACTCACTCCAACAGCCAAAAGCACTGAATTTTAAAGGCTCTACTCACTCCAACGGCCAAAAACACTGCATTTTTAAGTCTCTGCTCACGCCATTGGCCAAAAGCACTGTATTTTAAAGGCTCTACTCACTCCAACAGCCAAAAGCACTGAATTTTAAAGGGTCTAGTCACTCCAACAGCCAAAAGCACTGTATTTTAAAGGCTCTACTCACTCCAACAGCCAAAAACACAGCTTTTTATAGGCTTTGCTCATGCCAAGGGCCAAAAGCACTGTATTTTAAAGGCTCTACTCACTCCAACAGCCAAAAGCACTGAATTTTAAAGGGTCTACTCACTCCAACAGCCCAAAGCACTTCTATTTTAAAGGCTCCACTCACTCCAAGGGCCAAAAGCACTGCTTTTTAAAAGCTCTACTCAAGCCAAGGGCCAAAAGCACTGTATTTTAAAGGGTCTACTCACTCCAACAGCCAAAAGCACAGTATTATAAAGGCTCTACTCACTCCAACGGCCAAAAACACTGCATTTTTAAGGCTCTGCTCACGCCAATGGCCAAAAGCACTGTATTTTAAAGGCTCTACTCACTCCAACAGCCACAACCACTGTACTTAAAAGGCTCTACTCACTCCAACAACCAAAAGCACTGTAGGCTCCACTCACTCCAACAGCCGAAAGCACTGTATTTTAAAGGCTCTACTCACTCAAACAGCAAAAAGCACTGCTTTTTAAAGGCTCACGCACTCCAACACTCAGAAGCACTGCATTCTAAAGGCTCTACTCACTCCAAGGGCCAAAAGCACTGTATTTTAAAGGCTCTACTCACTCCAACAGCCAAAAGCACTGAATTTTAATGGCTCCACTCACTCCAACAGCCAAAAGCACTGCATTTTACAGGCTCTTCTCACTCCAACAGCCAAAAGCACTGTATTTTAAAGGCTCCACTCACTCCAAGGGCCAAAAGCACTGCTTTTTAAAGGCTCCACTCATTCCAACAGCCAAAAGCACTGTATTTTAAAGGCTCTACTCACTCCAACAGCCAAAACCACAGTACTTTAAAGGCTCTACTCACGCCAACAACCAAAATCACTGTATTTTAAAGGCTCCACTCACTCCGAGGGCCAAAACCACTGTACTTTAAAGGCTCTACTCACTCCAACAACCAAAAGCACTGTATTTTAAAGGCTTCACTCACTCCAAGGGCCAAAATCACTGCTTTTTAAAAGCTCTACTCAAGCCAAGGGCCAAAAGCACTGTATTTTAAAGGCTCTACTCACTCCAACAGCCAAAAGCACTGCATTTTAAAGGCTCTTCTCACTCCAACAGCCAAAAGCACTGCATTTTAAAGGCTCTTCTCACTCCAACAGCCAAAAGCACTGTATTTTAAAGGCTCTACTCACTCCAACACCCAGAAGCACTGCATTCTAAAGGCTCTACTCAATCAAACAGCCAAAAGCACTGCATTTGAAAGGGTATACTCACTCCAACAGCCAAAACACTGAATTTTAATGGCTCTACTCACTCCAACAGCCAAAAGCACTGTATTTTAAAGGCTCTGCACACGCCAATGGCCAAAAGCACTGTATTATAAAGGCTCTACTCACTCCAACAGCCAAAACCACTGTACTTAAAAGGCTCTACTCACTCCAACAACTAAAAGCACTGTATTTTAAAGGTTCCACTCACTCCAAGGGCCAAAAGCACTATATTTTAAAGGCTCTACTCACTCAAACAGCAAAAAGCACTGCTTTTTAAAGGCTCACTCACTCCAACACCCAGAAGCACTGCATTCTAAAGGCTCTACTCACTCCAACAGCCAAAAGCACTGTATTTTAAAGGCTCTACTCACTCCAACAGCCAAAAGCACTGAATTTTAATGGCTCCACTCACTCCAACAACCAAAAGCACTGTATTTTAAAGGCTCCACTCACTCCAACAGCCGAAAGCACTGTATTTTAAAGGCTCTACTCACTCAAACAGCAAAAAGCACTGCTTTTTAAAGGCTCACTCACTCCAACACCCAGAAGCACTGCATTCTAAAGGCTCTACTCACTCCAACAGCCAAAAGCACGGAAGTTTAAAGGCTCTACTCACTCCAAGGGCCAAAAGCACTGTATTTTAAAGGCTCTACTCACTCCAACAGCCAAAAGCACTGTATTTTAAAGGCTCTACTCACTCCAACAGCCAAAAGCACTGCATTTTAAAGGCTCTACTCACTCCAACAACCAAAAGCAATGTGTTTTAAAGGCTCCACTCAGTCCAAGGGCCAAACGCACTGAATTTTAATGGCTCCACTCACTCCAAGGGCCAAAAGCACTGCTTTGTAAAGGCTCTACTCATGACAAGGGCCAAAAGCATTGTATTATAAAGGCTCCACTCATTCCAACAGCCAAAAGCACTGTATTTTAAAGGCTCTACTCACTCAAACAGCAAAAAGCATTGTATTTTTAAGGATCTACCTACTTCAACAGCCAAAAACACTGCTTTTGCAAGGCTCTACTCACTCTAAGTGCCAAAAACACTGCTTTTTAAAGGCTCATTCACTCAAACAACAAAAAGCACTGCATTTGAAAGGCTCTACTCACTCCAACAGCACTTCATTTTAAAGGCTCTACTCACTCCAACAGCCAAATGCACTGTATTTTAAAGGCTCTAGTCACTCAAACAGCAAAAAGCACTGTATTTTTAAGGATCTACCGACTCCAACAGCCAAAAACACTGCTTTTGCAAGGCTCTACTCACTCTCAGTGCCAAAAACACTGCTTTTTAAAGGCTCAATCACTCCAACAGCCAAAAGCACTGCATTTTAAAGGCTCCACTCACTCCAACAGCCAAAAGCACTGAAGTTTAATGGCTCCACTCAATCCAACAGCCTAAAGCACTCTATTTTAAAGGCTCTACTCACTCAAACAGCAAAAAGCACTGCATATGAAAGGCTCCACTCACTCCAACAACCCAAAGCACTGTATTTTAAAGGCTCCACTCACTCCAAGGGCCAAAATCACTGCTTTTTAAAATCTCTACTCAAGCCAAGGACCAAAAGCACTGTATTTTAAAGGGTCTACTCACTCCAACAGCCAAAAGCACAGTATTATAAAGGCTCTACTCACTCCAACAGCCAAAAACACTGCATTTTTAAGGCTCTGCTCACGCCAATGGCCAAAAGCACTGTATTATAAAGGCTCTACTCACTCCAACAGCCAAAAACCACTGTACTTAAAAGGCTCTACTCACTCCAACAACCAAAAGCACTGTATTTTAAAGGCTCCACTCACTCCAAGGGCCAAAAGCACTGCATTTTAATGGCTCCACTCACTCCAACAGCCAAAAGCACTGCATTTTAAAGGCTCCACTCACTCCAACAGCCAAAAGCACTGTATTTTAAAGGCTCTACTCACTCAAACAGCACTGTATTTTTAAGGATCTACCTACTCCAATAGCCAAAATCACTGCTTTTGCAAGGCTCTACTCACTCTAAGTGCCAAAAACACTGCTTTTTAAAGGCTCACTCACTCCAACACCCAGAAGCACTGCATTCTAAAGGCTCTACTCACTCAAACAGCCAAAAGCACTGAAGTTTAAAGGCTCTACTCACTCCAACAGCCAAAACCACTGTACTTTAAAGGCTCCACTCACTCCAACAACCAAAAGCACTGTATTTTAAAGGCTCCACTCACTCCAACAGCCGAAAGCACTGTATTTTAAAGGCTCCACTCACTCCAACAACCAAAAGCACTGTATTTTAAAGGCTCCACTCACTCCAACAACCAAAAGCACTGTATTTTAAAGGCTCCACTCACTCCAACAGCCGAAAGCACTGTATTTTAAAGGCTCTACTCACTCAAACAGCAAAAAGCACTGCTTTTTAAAGGCTCACTCACTCCAACACCCTGAAGCACTGCATTCTAAAGGCTCTACTCACTCCAACAGCCAAAAGCACTGAAGTTTAAAGGCTCTACTCACTCCAAGGGCCAAAAGCACTGTATTTTAAAGGCTTTACTCACTCCAACAGCCAAAAGCACTGAATTTTAATGGCTCTTCTCACTCCAACAGCCAAAAGCACTGCATTTTAAAGGCTCTTCTCACTCCAACAGCCAAAAGCACTGTATTTTAAAGGCTCCACTCACTCCAAGGGCCAAAACCACTGTACTTTAAAGGCTCTACTCACTCCAACAACCAAAAGCACTGTATTTTAAAGGCTCCACTCACTCCAAGGGCCAAAATCACTGCTTTTTAAAAGCTCTACTCAAGCCAAGGGCCAAAAGCACTGTATTTTAAAGGCTCTACTCACTCCAACAGCCAAAAGCACTGAATTTTAATGGCTCCACTCACTCCAACAGCCAAAAGCACTGCATTTTAAAGGCTCTTCTCACTCCAACAGCCAAAAGCACTGCATTTTAAAGGCTCTTCTCACTCCAACAGCCAAAAGCACTGTATTTTAAAGGCTCCACTCACTCCAAGGGCCAAAAGCACTGCTTTTTAAAGGCTCCACTCATTCCAACAGCCAAAAGCACTGTATTTTAAAGGCTCTACTCACTCCAACAGCCAAAACCACTGTACTTTAAAGGCTCTACTCATGCCAACAACCAAAATCACTGTATTTTAAAGGCTCCACTCACTCCAAGGGCCAAAAACATTGCACTTTAAAGGCTCTACTCACTCCGACAGCCAAAAACACGGCTGTTTCAAGGCTCTACTAACTCCAAGGGCCCAAAATACTGCTTTTTATAGGCTTCGCTCACGCCAAGGGCCAAAAGCACTGTATTTTAAAGGCTCTACTCACTCCAACACCCAACTGCACTGTATTTTAAAAGCTCTACTCACTCCAACACCCAAAAGCACTGTATTTTAAAGGCTCCACTCACTCAAAGGGCCAAAATCACTGCTTTTTAAAGGGTCTGCTCACCCCAAGGGCGAAAAGCACTGTTGGTGCAAGGCTGTACTAACTCCAATGGCCAAAAACACTGCTTTTTAAAGGCTTTGCTCACGCCAAGGGCCAAAAGCACTGTATTTTAAAGGCTCTACTCACTCCAACAGCCAAAAGCACTGTATTTTAAAGGCTCTACTCACTCCAACAGCCAAAAGCACTGTATTTTAAAGGCTCTACTCACTCCAACAGCCAAAAGCACTGTATTTTAAAGGCTCTACTTACTGTAACAGCCAAAAACACTGCTGGTGCAAGGCTCTACGCACTCCAAGGGCCAAAAACACTGCTTTTTAAAGGCTAAGCTCAGGCCAAGGGCCGAAAGCACTGTATTTGAAAGGCTCTACTCACTCCAACAGCCAAAAGCACTGTATTTTAAAGGCTCCACTCACTCAAAGGGCCAAAAGCACTGTATTTTAAAGGCTCTACTCACTCCAACAGCCAAAAGCACTGCTTTTTAAAGGCTCTACTCACGCCAAGGGCCAAAAGCACTGTATTTTAAAGGCTCTACTCACTCCAACAGCCAAAAGCACTGTATTTTAAAGGCTCCACTCACTCAAAGGGCCAAAAGCACTGTATTTGAAAGGCTCTACTCACTCCTACAGCCAAAAACACTGCTGGTGCAAGGCTCTACTCACTCCAAGGGCCAAAAACACTGCTTTTTAAAGGCTAAGCTCAGGCCAAGGGCCGAAAGTACTGTATTTGAAAGGCTCTACTCACTCCAACAGCCAAAAGCACTGTATTTTAAAGGCTCCACTCACTCAAAGGGCCAAAAGCACTGTATTTGAAAGGCTCTACTCACTCCTACAGCCAAAAACACTGCTGGTGCAAGGCTCTACTCACTCCAAGGGCCAAAAACACTGGTTTTTAAAGGCTCTGCTCACGCCAAGGGCCAAAAGCACTGTATTTGAAAGGCTCTACTCAGTCCAACAGCCAAAAGCACTTGCATTTGCTGAGGTGTAATAGTGGACTTGGTGACCCTCCTGAGTCGAATGGTAGGATCCCCTGAAACTAAGAATTTTCTCCCATAGACTATAATGGGGTTCGATATTCGTTCGAATAGTCGAATATTGAGATGCCATTCGTAACGAATAATGAACATCGAATATTTTACTGTTCGCTCATCTCTAATACCCACTT
Organism: Leptodactylus fuscus; assembly: GCF_031893055.1. Classification (NCBI taxonomy): domain Eukaryota; kingdom Metazoa; phylum Chordata; class Amphibia; order Anura; family Leptodactylidae; genus Leptodactylus; species Leptodactylus fuscus. Next base: position 152,135,913 of record NC_134268.1, read on the forward strand.
ATCTCTCCTCATGGGAAAAGGAATTAAACACAAAATTCACAAGTGCAGAGACTGACCTAATTCTGAAAAATTCTCATGGCTTCTCTAGGTGTGTAAGATTGCAAGAGACTCACTTTAAGGTCCTAGCAAGGTGGTACAAAACCCCTGAATGGTTGCATGCCCATGGACTAGCAGAGTCCAAATTGCGTTGGAGGTGTAGGACACAGACGGGTAGCATGTTACACATCTGGTGGTCATGTGACTTGCTCCGACCCTTTTGGACAGGTGTAGAAACTCAAATTTCTAGAGTGATGAAAAAGCAAATTTGATTGACACCCGAAATGGTCTTATTGTCCAAGCCCTCACCCCAATACACACCTTCAAAAATGAATCTCATTACTAGAGATGAGCGAACACCCAAATGTTCGAAGTTCGAAATCTGATTCGAACAGCCGCTCACTGTTCGAACAGGTTTCGAACCCCATTATAGTCTATGGGGAACATATACTCGTTAAGGGGGAAACCCAAATCTGTCTCAGGAGGGTCACCAAGTCCACTATGACACCCCAGGAAATGATACCAACACCCTGGAATGACACTGGGACAGCAGGGGAAGCATGCCTGGGGGCATAAAAGTCACTTTATTACATGGAAATCCCTGTCAGCTTGCGATTTTTGCAAGCTTTTTCCCATAGGAATGCATTGGCCAGTCTTCAGAATTCGGCCAATCAGCGCTGGCTCTGCCGGAGGAGGCGGAGTCTAAGATCGCTCCACACCAGTCTTCATTCAGGTCCGACCTTAGACTCCGCCTCCTCCGGCAGAGCCAGCGCTGATTGGCTGGAGACTGGCCAATGCATTCCTATGGGTATGCGGTGATGCAGACAAGCTGAGCGAGTGCACACACTCACCTCTACTGTGTTGAGCCAGTTCTGCTCAACTACACCATGTGCCGGTCGGCTCTGCTGTGCGAGCTCAGCACACACTCAGCTCTGCTGATTCTGTATACTGATTCTGTATACTGGCCAATCAACGCTGGCCAATGCCAGCGGTGATGCAGAGCTGAGTGTGTGCCGAGCTCGCACAGCAGTGCTGACCGGCACACGGTGTAGTTGAGCAGAACTGGCTCAACACTGCTGAGTCTCTGCACGTCTTCTATATCTCATTCGGCCAATCAACGCTGCTCAATGCATTCCTATGGGAAAAAGTTTATCTCACAAAAAACACAATTACACACCCGATAGAGCCCCAAAAAGTTATTTTTAATAACACTCCCACATAAATAAAGGTTATCCCTAGCTATCTCTGCCTGTACAGCTATCCCTGTCTCATAGTCACAAAGTTCATATTCTCATATGACCCGGATTTGAAATCCACTATTCGTCTAAAATGGAGGTCACCTGATTTCGGCAGCCAATGACTTTTTCCGATTTTTTTCAATGCCCCCGTTGTCGTAGTTCCTGTCCCACCTCCCCTGCGCTGTTATTGGTGCAAAAAAAGCGCCAGGGAAGGTGGGAGGGGAATCGAATTTTTTTTGGAGTTTGCCACGTGGTGTCCGTATGGAATCGAACATCTCGAACAGCCTGATATCCGATCGAACATGTGTTCGATAGAACACTTTTCGCTCATCTCTACTCATTACTAGAGATGAGCGAACAGTGTTCTATCGAACTCATGTTCGATCGGATATTAGGCTGTTCGGCATGTTCGATTCAAATCGAACACCGCGTGGTAAAGTGCGCCATTACTCAATTCCCCTCTCACCTTCCCTAGCGCCATTTTTGCTCCAATAACAGCGCAGGGTAGGTGGGACAGGAACTACGACACCGGTGACGTTGAAAAAAGTAGGAAAAACCCATTGGCTGCCGAAAACATGTGACCTCTAATTTAAAAGAACAGCGCTGCCCAGGTTCGCGTCATTCTGAGCTTGCAATTCACCGAGAACGGAGGCTTCAGTCCACTTAGCTAGGGATCAGATTCTGGGTAGGAAGGGACAGGCTAGGATAGGAAGGAGAAGACAACCAACAGCTCTTGTAAGAGCTAAATTCCAGGGAGAAGCTTATCAGTGTAATGTGGCACTGACGGGCTCAATCGCCGCAACCCAGCTTTCCCCGGATCCTGAATGGAATACACTGACAGTGTATTCCTGTATACCCTATATATACACCCCCGATCCCCGTTCCAACGGTGTGCCCCCCCACCTTCACCCCAGAAAAACCCTGCAAGTCCCCTAGCAATAGTTCTGCCACTGACATATAGTGCCAGTTTCTGACTGGAAATTCAAAGAATATATTGGGGTTACAAATACCCTCATTTCTTGCTACTGCCATATAGTGCCAGTTTCTGACTGGGAATTCCAAGAATATATTGGGGTTACAAATACCCTCATTTCTTGCTCCTGCCATATAGTGCCATTGTCTGACTGGGAATTCCAATAATATATTGGGGTTACAAATACCTTCAAGTCCTGCCACTGACATATAGTGCCATTGTCTGACTGGGAATTCCAAGAATATATTGGGGTTACAAATACCTTCAAGTCCTGCCACTGCCATATAGTGCCATTGTCTGACTGGGAATTCCAACATTATATTGGGGTTACAAATACCTTCAAGTTCTGCCACTGACATATAGTGCCAGTTTCTGACTGGGAATTCAAAGAATATATTGGGGTTACAAATACCCTCATTTCTTGCTACTGCCATATAGTGCCATTGTCTGACTGGGAATTCCAAGAATATATTGGGGTTACAAATACCTTCAAGTCCTGCCACTGCCATATAGTGCCATTGTCTGACTGGGAATTCCAAGAATATATTGGGGTTACAAATACCCTCATTTCTTGCTACTGCCATATAGTGCCATTGTCTGACTGGGAATTCCAAGAATATATTGGGGTTACAAATACCTTCAAGTCCTGCCACTGCCATATAGTGCCATTGTCTGACTGGGAATTCCAAGAATATATTGGGGTTACAAATACCTTCAAGTCCTGCCACTGCCATATAGTGCCATTGTCTGACTGGGAATTCCAAGAATATATTGGGGTTACAAATACCCTCATTTCTTGCTACTGCCATATAGTGCCATTGTCTGACTGGGAATTCCAATAATATATTGGGGTTACAAATACCTTCAAGTCCTGCCACTGACATATAGTGCCATTGTCTGACTGGGAATTCCAAGAATATATTGGGGTTACAAATACCTTCAAGTCCTGCCACTGCCATATAGTGCCATTGTCTGACTGGGAATTCCAAGAATATATTGGGGTTACAAATACCTTCAAGTCCTGCCACTGACATATAGTGCCAGTTTCTGACTGGGAATTCCAAGAATATATTGGGGTTACAAATACCTTCAAGTCCTGCCACTGCCATATAGTGCCATTGTCTGACTAGGAATTCCAAGAATATATTGGGGTTACAAATACCCTCATTTCTTGATACTGCCATACAGTGCCATTGTCTGACTGGGAATTCCAATAATATATTGGGGTTACAAATACCTTCAAGTCCTGCCACTGCCATATAGTGCCATTGTCTGACTGGGAATTCCAAGAATATATTGGGGTTACAAATACCTTCAAGTCCTGCCACTGCCATATAGTGCCATTGTCTGACTGGGAATTCCAAGAATATATTGGGGTTACAAATACCTTCAAGTCCTGCCACTGCCATATAGTGCCATTGTCTGACTGGGAATTCCAAGAATATATTGGGGTTACAAATACCCTCATTTCTTGCTACTGCCATATAGTGCCATTGTCTGACTGGGAATTCCAATAATATATTGGGGTTACAAATACCTTCAAGTCCTGCCACTGCCATATAGTGCCATTGTCTGACTGGGAATTCCAAGAATATATTGGGGTTACAAATACCTTCAAGTCCTGCCACTGCCATATAGTGCCATTGTCTGACTGGGAATTCCAAGAATATATTGGGGTTACAAATACCTTCAAGTCCTGCCACTGACATATAGTATATTATCCCTACGTAAGCTTGTTATAGAGGGTATTAGATTGGGTATTTTTTGTGAAAAAGATGAAAAATTTTTGATCCCTACACATCCGGTGACTCCAATAATGCACGGTTTGCCCAAGGTGCACAAAGATGTGTTCCCCCCTCCACTCAGGCCCATTGTTTCTGGGATAGGGTCCCTGAATGAAAATCTTTGCGATTGGATTGACCAAATATTACAACCGTTGGTCACCCGTATACCGGGATATGTCAGGGACTCGAAAGAAATTCTTAGGATTTTCAGTGGGTTTGAGTGGAGGGGGGATTATGCATGGGTCACTTGTGATGTTTCCTCTTTATACCCCTCAATACCACATGACATAGCACTCTTAGCGTTAATGGACCATTTGAAAAGATTTTCGGATTTTACTAATGAAAGGTGTGACTTTATAGTTGAGACTGTGAATTATCTACTGCAACATAATTATTTTATGTTCAACAACAGGTACTATCTCCAAGTCTGCGGAGTGCCAATGGGGGCGAGGTTCTCACCCTCACTGGCTAATCTTGTCATGGCATGGTGGGAAAGCAAATGTATCTTCCATGCCAGCAATCCCTTTCGGGACAATATTAGCTGGTATGGAAGATACATTGATGATTTATTGCTTGTTTGGAAGGGGGAGGATAGAGAAATTATTGATTTCGTGGATTATATAAATGTGAACCAATTTAACCTCAAATTCACATATAGATTTGACAGAATCACTATTGATTTTCTAGATGTTACCCTTTCGGGAAATGCTGAAGAGGGTGTAGTTCACACTAGCCTTTTTCGCAAAAGTCAATCAGGTAACACATTGTTGCATGCAGATAGTTCTCACCCAGCCCATACTATTCGAGCATTACCAGTGGGGGAGATGATGAGACTCAAAAGAGCTTGCAGCAGGGATGATATATACAAGTCACAGTCTGAGCAGATTTTTAAACGTTTGAAGGAAAGAGGATATTCCAGCTGGTCATTAAACAGAGCGAGGAAAATAGTAGAGGGGACTGATAGGGCAATGCTGCTATCCTCTAATAAGAACAAAAACAAACCGAAAACTACCACACAAAAAGGTTTTAACCTTTATTTCTCTACTAGATTCAGCACAGACTACAAGGAAGTAATGAATATAATACGCAGAAATATGGGTATATTATATCAGGATGAGACGTTGTGTACCATACTTACTGATGGAGTGAAATTTGTCTCCAGAAGAGGGAAAACATTGGCAAATTATTTATCCCCTAGTCTTTTTTTGGAGGAAAATAGAATCAAATCAGAGACCTGGTTACATATTAAGGGTTTCTACAAATGTGGTCACAGCAGATGCCAAACATGTAAATATGTAGAGAAAACATCTGTATTTCAAAATTCTACTTATACTTCAACCTATAACATCAATGGATTCATGAATTGTACCACGGATCACGTGGTCTATATGGTTACGTGTAAAACATGCAATTTACAATACATAGGAAGTACCATCAGGTCTCTCAAACTTAGTGTTTCGGAACATGTACAGAGTATTGTTAACAAAAATTCTTTGAAAATTACAGGAGTAACTAGACACTTCCGGGAAAAACATGGAGGGGATATATCATCCCTAAGTTTCAAGGCTATCGAACGGATTGCCAAACCAGTTAGGGGAGGTAACTGGGAGCATATGGTCAGAATTAGAGAAGCATTTTGGGTGCTCAAATTGGACACAAGAGTGCCGAAAGGAATGAATTATAAAAATGATCTTTCTTACATATATAAATACTGAGAACCACATAACCATAGTTGACATTTTTGTAGTCAATTACATTTATTTAGGCTTATGTTTATGATTCATATAGGTCACGAGTATATATTATCAGGTTACAGCACGACACATCAATAACGTTATATAATAGTGGTTGGGATACTGAAGGATATAGATATACACAGCGGCATTCATGGGATTGTCAACAACTGTTATATTCATAGTCATTTGTATTCCAGAGAGTAATATAAGTTAGGGTGGTTTTGCAGTCTTTATACTTGCTAAATTACAATAGTTTTCACAATACATTTATTTCAGGAACAATGTATCAGTGTAGTAACGGAGTTCACAACGTCTTACCCCATACATTGGCGTAGCGGCATATACTTACCTTGATTGGTCTATCCACCCATGTGACTGGGAGGATTGAACACGCATGCGCATAGGTTAGAAGTCGGACATCTTCATTATGGGCAGAACGGGAGCCCATGTTACGCGGTAGATGGTTCATCTCGTTTCTATCTCTTTTTACAAGTTAATTTGTAAGTTTTTAATTATTTTTTATCCCTGTTTGTTTTGTATTATGTAACAAGTGACAGTGTTTGTATTAATCCATTGTATAGGTGTATTAGTTTACTTTGTTTATTTTGTGTGTTTGTTATGTTTTTCATTGTGACCTTTGGTTATTACGTAGAGTCTCTGACCTTAGCACCTCAGGTGCAGTAATGACATTTAGAGCTATATAAGATGGTCAGTCTTTCTATGGCGTCAGACTATGAGGAAGGGGCGAATATAGGTGCCCCGAAACGCGTCAGTCGGACGTTTTGCTCATTCAACTCTGCCATTATGGATATTTGTTGAGATATACAATTTTATTTGAACATTCCATGTTCATGAATAACTTTCACAATAAAGGTTAAGTTTTAATCGAGAGGAATTCGGATGCTGGAGTATTCTATTCGGAGGTTTTGCATTTGTGCCTCGGGCTGGGAGGCTGAATCTCCGTGCACCTTCCTTCTTTATCAGGATTTCCCACGGATATTGCATGTCATGGCACCCGCAGATTTTTTCATCAGAGAACACGTGAGTGAGCTGACACATTTGTGTTTATTTTTCTAAGACTGACATATAGTGCCAGTTTCTGACTGGGAATTCCAAGAATATATTGGGGTTACAAAAACCTTCAAGTCCTGCCACTGCCATATAGTGCCATTGTCTGACTAGGAATTCCAAGAATATATTGGGGTTACAAATACCCTCATTTCTTGCTACTGCCATATAGTGCCATTGTCTGACTGGGAATTCCAATAATATATTGGCGTTACAAATACCTTCAAGTTCTGCCACTGACATATAGTGCCAGTTTCTGACTGGGAATTCAAAGAATATATTGCGGTTACAAATACCCTCATTTCTTGCTACTGCCATATAGTGCCAGTTTCTGACTGGGAATTCCAAGAATATATTGGGGTTACAAATACCCTCATTTCTTGCTACTGCCATATAGTGCCATTGTCTGAATGGGAATTCCAATAATATATTGGGGTTACAAATACCTTCAAGTCCTGCCACTGCCATATAGTGCCATTGTCTGACTGGGAATTCCAAGAATATATTGGGGTTACAAATACCTTCAAGTCCTGCCTCTGCCATATAGTGCCATTGTCTGACTAGGAATTCCAAGAATATATTGGGGTTACAAATACCCTCATTTCTTGCTACTGCCATATAGTGCCATTGTCTGACTGGGAATTCCAAGAATATATTGGGGTTACAAATACCTTCAAGTCCTGCCACTGACATATAGTGCCAGTTTCTGACTGGGAATTCCAAGAATATATTGGGGTTACAAATACCTTCAAGTCCTGCCACTGCCATAGAGTGCCATTGTCTGACTGGGAATTCCAAGAATATATTGGGGTTACAAATACCTTCAAGTCCTGCCACTGACATATAGTGCCAGTTTCTGACTGGGAATTCCAAGAATATATTGGGGTTACAAATACCTTCAAGTCCTGCCTCTGCCATATAGTGCCATTGTCTGACTGGGAATTCCAAGAATATATTGGGGTTACAAATACCTTCAAGTCCTGCCACTGACATATAGTGCCAGTTTCTGACTGGGAATTCCAATAATATATTGGGGTTACAAATACCTTCAAGTCCTGCCACTGCCATATAGTGCCATTGTCTGACTGGGAATTCCAAGAATATATTGGGGTTACAAATACCTTCAAGTCCTGCCACTGCCATATAGTGCCATTGTCTGACTGGGAATTCCAAGAATATATTGGGGTTACAAATACCTTCAAGTCCTGCCACTGACATATAGTGCCAGTTTCTGACTGGGAATTCCAAGAATATATTGGGGTTACAAATACCTTCAAGTCCTGCCACTGCCATATAGTGCCATTGTCTGACTGGGAATTCCAAGAATATATTGGGGTTACAAATACCCTCATTTCTTGCTACTGCCATATAGTGCCATTATCTGACTGGGAATTCCAATAATATATTGGGGTTACAAATACCTTCAAGTCCTGCCACTGACATATAGTGCCATTATCTGACTGGGAATTCCAAGAATATATTGGGGTTACAAATACCTTCAAGTCCTGCCACTGCCATATAGTGCCATTGTCTGACTGGGAATTCCAAGAATATATTGGGGTTACAAATACCTTCAAGTCCTGCCGCTGCCATATAGTGCCATTGTCTGACTGGGAATTCCAAGAATATATTGGGGTTACAAATACCCTCATTTCTTGCTACTGCCATATAGTGCCATTGTCTGACTGGGAATTCCAATAATATATTGGGGTTACAAATACCTTCAAGTCCTGCCACTGACATATAGTGCCATTGTCTGACTGGGAATTCCAAGAATATATTGGGGTTACAAATACCTTCAAGTCCTGCCACTGCCATATAGTGCCATTGTCTGACTGGGAATTCCAAGAATATATTGGGGTTACAAATACCTTCAAATCCTGCCACTGCCATATAGTGCCATTGTCTGACTGGGAATTCCAAGAAAATATTGGGGTTACAAATACCCTCATTTCTTGCTACTGCCATATAGTGCCATTGTCTGACTGGGAATTCCAATAATATATTAGGGTTACAAATACCTTCAAGTCCTGCCGCTGCCATATAGTGCCATTGTCTGACTGGGAATTCCAAGAATATATTGAGGTTACAAATACCCTCATTTCTTGCTACTGCCATATAGTGCCATTGTCTGACTGGGATTTCCAAGAATATATTGGGGTTACAAATACCTTCAAGTCCTGCCTCTGCCATATAGTGCCATTGTCTGACTGGGAATTCCAAGAATATATTGGGGTTACAAATACCCTCATTTCATGCTACTGCCATATAGTGCCATTGTCTGACTGGGAATTCCAATAATATATTAGGGTTACAAATACCTTCAAGTCCTGCCACTGACATATAGTGCCATTGTCTGACTGGGAATTCCAAGAATATATTGGGGTTACAAATACCCTCATTTCTTGCTACTGCCATATAGTGCCATTGTCTGACTGGGAATTCCAATAATATATTGGGGTTACAAATACCTTCAAGTCCTGCCACTGCCATATAGTGCCATTGTCTGACTGGGAATTCCAAGAATATATTGTTGTTACAAATACCCTCATTTCTTGCTACTGCCATATAGTGCCATTGTCTGACTGGGAATTCCAAGAATATATTGGGGTTACAAATACCTTCAAATCCTGCCACTGCCATATAGTGCCATTGTCTGACTGGGAATTCCAAGAAAATATTGGGGTTACAAATACCCTCATTTCTTGCTACTGCCATATAGTGCCATTGTCTGACTGGGAATTCCAATAATATATTAGGGTTACAAATACCTTCAAGTCCTGCCGCTGCCATATAGTGCCATTGTCTGACTGGGAATTCCAAGAATATATTGAGGTTACAAATACCCTCATTTCTTGCTACTGCCATATAGTGCCATTGTCTGACTGGGATTTCCAAGAATATATTGGGGTTACAAATACCTTCAAGTCCTGCCTCTGCCATATAGTGCCATTGTCTGACTGGGAATTCCAAGAATATATTGGGGTTACAAATACCCTCATTTCATGCTACTGCCATATAGTGCCATTGTCTGACTGGGAATTCCAATAATATATTAGGGTTACAAATACCTTCAAGTCCTGCCACTGACATATAGTGCCATTGTCTGACTGGGAATTCCAAGAATATATTGGGGTTACAAATACCCTCATTTCTTGCTACTGCCATATAGTGCCATTGTCTGACTGGGAATTCCAATAATATATTGGGGTTACAAATACCTTCAAGTCCTGCCACTGCCATATAGTGCCATTGTCTGACTGGGAATTCCAAGAATATATTGTTGTTACAAATACCCTCATTTCTTGCTACTGCCATATAGTGCCATTGTCTGACTGGGAATTCCAAGAATATATTGGGGTTACAAATACCTTCAAATTCTGCCACTGACATATAGTGCCAGTTTCTGACTGGGAATTCAAAGAATATATTGGGGTTACAAATACCCTCATTTCTTGCTACTGCCATATAGTGCAATTGTCTGACTGGGAATTCCAAGAATATATTGGGGTTACAAATACCTTCAAGTCCTGCCACTGACATATAGTGCCAGTTTCTGACTGGGAATTCAAAGAATATATTGGGTTTACAAATACCCTCATTTCTTGCTACTGCCATATAGTGCCATTGTCTGACTGGGAATTCAAAGAATATATTGGGGTTACAAATACGCTCATTTCTTGCTACTGCCTTATAGTGCCAGTTTCTGACTGGGAATTCAAAATGCGCAAGGCTCCCGGAAAGGTACGTGGACGAGGCCGTTGGCGAGGTCGGGGGAATGGTTCTGGGGAGCAAGGTAGCAGTGAAGCCACAGGGTGTCCCGTGCCTACTCCTGTGGGGCAGCAAGCATTGCGCCACTCCACAGTGCTAGGGTTGCTTGCCACATTAACTAAACTGCAGGGTACAAACCTTAGTAGGCCCGAGAACCAGGAACAGGTCTTGCAATGGCTGTCGGATAACGCTTACAGCACATTGTCCAGCAGCCAGTCAGGCTCTGCCTCCTCTCCTCCTATTACCCAACAGTCTTGTCCTCCTTCCTCCCAAAATTCCCAAGCTTCAAAGAACAATAAGCCCAACTGTCCCTGCTCCCCGCTCCTTTCATTGTCCCTCAACCTGCCCCTCCATGTCACGATTCCACGGACCTAACAGAGGAGCATCTGTGTCCAGATGCTCAAACACTAGAGTCTCCTCCATCTCCGTTCGATTTGGTGGTGGATGACCAGCAACCCACCCTCATCGACGACGATGTGACGCATTTTCCGTCAGGGCTTCCAGTTGACCTGCACATTGTGCGGGAGGAGGAGATGAGACAGGAGTTGGAAGAGGAAGTGGTGGATGATGAGGACACTGACCCGACCTGGACAGGGGGGATGTCAAGCAGGGAAAGTAGTGTGGATGTTGAGGCAGGTGCAGCACCAAAAAGGGTAGCTAGAGGCAGAGGCAGAGGTCAGCAGCTTAGGCGAAGCCAGGCCACACCCGGAATCTCCCAAGATGTTCTAGTTCGTACCCAGCCCCGAAAAACTCCCACCTCGAGGGCACGTTTCTCGAAGGTGTGGAGTTTTTTCAAGGAATGCGCCGAGGACAGATATAGTGTTGTCTGCACAATTTGCCTCTCGAAATTGATTAGGGGCTCTGAGAAGAGCAACCTGTCCACCACTTCAATGCGCCGTCATTTGGAATCCAAGCACTGGAATCAGTGGCAGGCAGCAACGGCAGGACAAAGGCCACCTGCCGTTCACGCCACTGCCTCTGCCTCTGCCACTGCCACTGCTGACTGTGCTGGCGATGCACTCCAGAGGACGAGCCAGGACACCACTTCATCTGCCTCCGCCACTTTGTTGACTTCTTCCTCATCCTCCCCTGTTCCTGTCTTATCTCCTTCTCCTGCACCATCAAAGGCACCATCAGGCGCTTCTTTACAACAACCCACCATCTCTCAGACATTGGAGCGGCGGCAGAAATACACCGCTAACCACCCACACGCGCAAGCCTTGAACGCCAACATCGCTAAACTGCTGGCCCAGGAGATGTTGGCGTTCCGGCTTGTTGAAACTCCCGCCTTCCTGGACCTGATGGCAACTGCGGCACCTCGCTATGCCGTCCCTAGCCGTCACTACTTCTCCCGGTGTGCCGTCCCCGCCTTGCACCAGCACGTGTCACTCAACATCAGGCGGGCCCTTAGTTCCGCGCTTTGCACAAAGGTCCACTTGACCACCGACGCGTGGACAAGTGCATGCGGACAGGGACGCTACATTTCACTGACGGCACACTGGGTGAATGTAGTTGAGGCTGGGACTGCTTCCCAAACTGGCCCGGTGTACCTCGTCTCCCCGCCTCACATTCCTGGCAGGGACACGAGAAGAACACCCCCCTCCTCCTCCACCGCCTCCTCCTCCCCCACCGGCTCCTCCTCCGCCACCGCCTCCTTCTCCGCCACCGCCTCCTCCTCCGCTGTTAGGTTGACCCCAGCTACGAGTTGGAAACGTTGCAGCACTGGCGTTGGTAGACGGCAGCAGGCCGTGCTGAAGCTGATCAGCTTGGGGGACAGACAGCACACTGCCTCCGAGGTGAGGGATGCCCTCCTCGATGAGACGGCAATATGGTTTGAGCCGCTGCACCTGGGCCCAGGCATGGTCGTTTGTGATAACGGCCGGAACCTGGTAGCAGCTCTGGAGCTTGCCGGACTCCAACATGTTCCATGCCTGGCCCACGTCTTCAACCTAGTGGTGCAACGTTTCCTAAAGAGCTACCCCAATGTTCCAGAGCTACTGGTGAAAGTGCGGCGCATGTGCGCCCACTTTCGCAAGTCGACAGTAGCCGCTGCTAGCTTAAAATCTCTCCAGCAACGCCTGATTGTGCCACAACACCGGCTTTTGTGCGACGTCCCCACACGCTGGAACTCAACGTTTCAGATGTTGAATAGAGTGGTTGAGCAGCAGAGACCTTTGATGGAATACCAGCTACAAAACCCTAGGGTGCCACAAAGTCAGCTGCCTCAGTTTCTCATCCATGAGTGGCCATGGATGAGAGACCTTTGTGACATCCTATGGGTGTTTGAGGAGTCCACAAGGAGGGTGAGCTCTGAGGATGCGATGGTGAGCCTTACAATCCCGCTCTTGTGTGTTCTGAGAGAATCCCTGATTGACATCAGGGATAACTCAGATCACACAGAGGAGTCAGGGATAGCATCCGATCCGTCACAGCTGGAGAGTAGGTCCACACATCTGTCCGCTTCATCACGTTTAATGGAGGAGGAGGAGGAGGAGGAGGAAGAAGAGTTGTCCGATGATGTGATGGTGATACAGGAGGCTTCCGGGCAACTTTGAATCGTCCCATTGTTGCAGTGCGGATGGGTAGACATGGACGATGAGGAGGAAATGGCGATTGAACTTTCCGGGGGGCCAGAGGAGTCATGCCAACTAACACTGTGGCAGACATGGCTGAGTTCATGTTGGGGTGCTTTACAACCGACAAGCGTATTGTCAAAATCATGGAGGACAACCAGTACTGGATCTTTGCTATCCTTGACCCCCGGTATAAAAACAACATCTCCTCTTTTATTCCGGTAGAGGGGAGGGCCAATCGCATCAATGCTTGCCACAAGCAATTGGTGCAGAATAAGATGGAGATGTTTCCAGCATGTGACGTTGGCAGCAGGGAGGGCAGTTCCTCCAGTAGGCGACCAAGCTCTCACCGGTCCACACAAACGAGGGGCACACTGTCTAAGGTCTGGGACACCTTGATGGCACCCCCTCGCCAAAGTGCCGCCACGGAGGGTCCTAGTGTCACCAGGCGTGAGAAGTATAGGCGCATATTGCGGGAATACCTTTCCGACCACAGCCGTGTCCTCTCCGACCCCTCTGCGCCCTACACGTATTGGGTGTCGAAGTTGGACCTGTGGCTTGAACTTGCCCTATATGCCTTGGAGGTGCTGTCCTGTCCTGCCACCAGCGTCCTATCTGAGAGGGTGTTCAGTGCAGCCGGTGGCATCATCACTGACAAGCGCACCCGTCTGTCAGCTGAGAGTGCCGACCGGCTCACTTTGATAAAAATGAACCACCACTGGATAGAGCCTTCATTTTCGTGCCCACCTGTGTAAAGCACCCCAACATGAAACTCCATGTCTGTGCTCAACCTCTCCAATTCCTCCGCATCCTCATACTCATCCAACATAAGCGTTGCACAATTCTGCTAATACTAGGCTCCCTCCACCCTGATTTCCCCCAACTCTGCTGGTTAGAGGCTCCCTCCACCCTGATTTCCCCCAACTCTGCTGGTTAGAGGCTCCCTCCACCCTGATTTCCCCCAACTCTGCTGGTTAGAGGCTCCCTCCACCCTAATTTCCCCCAACTCTGCTGGTTAGAGGCTCCCTCCACCCTGATTTCCCACAACTCTGCTGGTTAGAGGCTCCCTCCACCCTGATTTCCCACAACTCTGCTGGTTAGAGGCTCCCTCCACCATGAATTGGTCCAAACTGGGGTTTTTAGAGGCTCCCTCCACCATGAATTTCCCAAAACTTGGCTGTTTAGAGGCTCCCTCCACCATGAATTGGTCCAAACTGGGCTGGTTAGAGGCTCCCTCCACCATGAATTGGTCCAAACTGGGGTTTTTAGAGGCTCCCTCCACCATGAATTTCCCAAAACTTGGCTGTTTAGAGGCTCCCTCCACCATGAATTGGTCCAAACTGGGCTGGTTAGAGGCTCCCTCCACCATGAATTGGTCCAAACTGGGGTTTTTAGAGGCTCCCTTCACCATGAATTTCCCAAAACTTGGCTGTTTAGAGGCTCCCTCCACCATGAATTGGTCCAAACTGGGCTGGTTAGAGGCTCCCTCCACCATGAACTTCCCATAGCTTGGCTGTTTAGAGGCTCCCTCCACTATGAATTGGTCCAAACAGGGGTTTTTAGAGGCTCCCTCCACCATGAATTTCCCAAAACTTGGCTGTTTAGAGGCTCCCTCCACCATGAATTTCCCAAAACTTGGCTGTTTAGAGGCTCCCTCCACCATGAATTGGTCCAAACTGGGCTGGTTAGAGGCTCCCTCCACCATGAATTGGTCCAAACTGGGGTTTTTAGAGGCTCCCTCCACCATGAATTGGTCCAAACTGGGCTGGTTAGAGGCTCCCTCCACCATGAACTTCCCATAGCTTGGCTGTTTAGAGGCTCCCTCCACCATGAATTGGTCCAAACTGGGGGTTTTAGAGGCTCCCTCCACCATGAATTTCCCAAAACTTGGCTGTTTAGAGGCTCCCTCCACCATGAATTGGTCCAAACTGGGCTGTTTAGAGGCTCCCTCCACCATGAATTTGCCCAAACTCTGCTGGTTAGAGGCTCAATCCACCCTGATTTTCAAAACAAATGTTGGTGCCAACCTCAACTTACTACAAGGGCCAAATTCACTGCTGGTGACAAGCTGTCCTCACTCCAAGTGCCAAATACACATGTTTCAAGGTGTTTTCCTACTGTCTGAGAGGTGGTATTGAGTGTGTAAAGTGTGTAGTTGTTAGGCTGTGATGATGGGGTAATAGAGGGTCTTTGGTGTGTTAGATGCCCCCAGACATGCTTCCCCTGCTGTCCCAGTGTCATTCCAGAGGTGTTGGCATCATTTCCTGGGGTGTCATAGTGGACTTGGTGACCCTCCAGACACAGATTTGGGTTTCCCCCTTAACGAGTATATGTTCCCCATAGACTATAATGGGGTTCGAAACCCGTTCGAACACACGAACAGTGAGCGGCTGTTCGAATCGAATTTCGAACCTCGAATATTTTAGTGTTCACTCATCTCTACTCATTACCCATTTAATCGAAGCAGCAAAATCACTGTTGCCTTTATTCTGGCTCTAATCTACTCCCCCAACGATACGACTCTGGAGAGAAAAAAAATCATCAAATCGCCAGGTATGAGGAATTAATGTACTGCAAATCGCGCACACGAGATACGTACTTGAAAATATGGTCTCCCTGGTGGAAGGTTTATGAGGATCTAGCCACTAGCCAATAAAAACCGGCTATTCTATTGTCTTATTTCCTACCCCAATTTCTGGACTGATAACACAATTCCCCCCCCCCCCTCTTATCCTCCAACCTGAACCCTTCTTCCCCATTTTTTTAGGTACCCTCCCCCCCTAATGCTTAATCAATACACATTTGTCTAGTCATATTACCTACCCCTCGTCCCAGTATGGAAAGTTAATATGTTAGGTTCTTTAGTGGGATATGTGTATACTCTTCTATATTTGTAGAACGAGGTTACGACCCATAATCTGTATTTTGGTTGTTTCTTACCGATAATATTCTTACGTTGTTTTCATTTCATTGTTTGATTACTTGCTATGTTTCACTCTATTTGCTATTAGCTGCTTGTTTTTATTTTTTCTTGACTAGTATCTGTTTTCTGTACCTCTTCTGTGAACTCATTGTTAAAATTTGTAAAATTATTAATAAAATCAGAATTTAAAACAAAAACACTGAGATCATAATGTACTTGCCTAAAATGAAAATTTGCAATCCCTCGTACAGACTGTTGAAGGTGATACATTCGCTTCCAATACACACGTTGGTTAGATGAAGTAATTATGGTGTGGACACCTTATGGAACAGAACAGTGAAAATAATGTTATAGGTGACATAATAAATACAAACAGTGCCCAACTGACTATATTGGAGTTTGACAGAGTTCTGCTATTCTATCCAAGTTTTATTTCTATTTGTGGTTGAGGTATAAAGGTGTTGTCCAGATTCATTTTTTTAATTAAATCGGAAATGTTTTCCTCTGAAAATATAACTTCTACTTAAGTGGTGGTTCCTCTAAACCAGGGGTCTCAAAATCGCGCCCGGCAAACAGTTTTGTGCGGCCCGCAGAAGCATCCTACGACGCATAATACAGTTTAGGACAGGTCATACGTCAGCGGTTCTCAACCTGTGGGTCACGACCCCGGCGGGGGTCGAACGACCAAAGCACAGGGGTCGCCTAAAGCCATCGGAAAATACATATTTCCGATGGCTTTAGCCGCTGAGAAGAGAAGGCTGAAGTGAGTGGAGACTGGAAGGTAAGATGGAGGGAGGAGACAGCAAGTGTAAGCAAGGGGTGGGACGTGGATGCAAGCAGTGTTTGAGTATGATAGGAGGGGATGCAGGCTGTGTGTGAGCATGATAGGAGGTTCAGGCTGTGTGTCAGCAAGATGGGGGACATGAATCTGGGGGCAGAGATGGGGGGACATGAATCTTAGGGCAGAGATGGGGGACATGATTCTGGGGGCAGAGATGGGGGGGACATGAATCTGAGGGCAGAGATGGGGGACATGATTCTGGGGGCAGAGATGGGGGGGACATGAATCTGAGGGCAAAGATGGGGGACATGATTCTGGGGGCAGAGATGGGGGGGACATGAATCTGGGGCAGAGATGGGGGGACATGAATCTGGGGGCAGAGATGGAGGGGGGGACATGAATCTGGGGCAGAGATGTGGGGACATGAATCTGGGGCAGAGATGGGGGGACATGAATCTGGGGGCAGAGATGGGGGGACATGAATCTGGGGGCAGAGATGGGGGGACATGAATCTGGTGGCAGAGATGTGGGGACATGAATCTGGGGGCAGAGATGGAGGGGACATGAATCTGGGGGCAGAGATGGGGGGACATGAATCTGGGGGCAGAGATGGGGGGACATGAATCTGGTGGCAGAGATGTGGGGACATGAATCTGGGGGCAGAGATGGGGGACATGAATCTGGGGGCAGAGATGGAGGGACATGAATCTGGGGGCAGAGATGGGGGGACATGAATCTGGGGGCAGAGATGGAGGGACATGAATCTGGGGGCAGAGATGGGGGGACATGAATCTGGGGGCAGAGATGGAGGGACATGAATCTGGGGGCAGAGATGGAGGGACATGAATCTGGGGGCAGAGATGGAAGGACATGAATCTGGGGGCAGAGATGGGGGGACATGAATCTGGGGGCAGATGAAGGGTGTATATGTAACTGGGGGAAAGATGGAGGGGGGACATATAGTTTACGGGTGACTGTAGGAGGATTATACAGTGTGGGGGGCACATGAAAAATGAATGGGCGGAGTCAACATAAAAGTGGGTGGAGCTAAATTTGCCACGGTGCGGCCCGCCGACTGGCTGGGATCTTGCTCTGCGGCCCACATGCTGAGTTGAGTTTGAGACCCCTGCTCTAAACAGTCTTTCACTTGTACTGGTGTCACCACAGTAGTGATTGTATTTACGGCACAAGAACTATAAGGCCAGTGATTGGCTGCAGAAGTCACATGTGTGGTATGTTATCACTGCATGGTCACTAGGGTTGAGCGTTCAGGATCAGAAAAGATCGGATCCCGATCGGTGATCGAGTAAATTTCACGATCGCGATTGGGTTTTGATCCTGCCTAAAAAAAAAGATTGGGAACGGAATTCTGATCCCGATCACTGAACTTACCTGCACAGATCCGCTGTCGCTCCCCGTTCTTCTCGGTCCGATCCTCTCTCATTCACATGCTTTCAGAGCGGCGTGCGCTAGTGTTACAGACCTAGGAAGAAGGCGGGGCTTGTGGCTTAGGAGAGTGTGGGTGGGTACTGAGAGGGGAGAAGTGAGTGATGCACTCACGTCTCCCCGCCCTGTAGCCGCCCACACTCTCTTAAGCCACAACAAGCCCGCCTACTCCCAGCTTCAGTAACACTAGCCTGGGAGGCGGGGGCACACACAGCGCTCTGAAAGCATGTGAATAGGAGAGGATCGGATCGAGAAGAACGGGGAGCGACAGCGGATCTGTGCAGGTAAGCGGACAACAGGGAGGGGGGGGACTAAGTAGCCTGCGGATTTTTTAATCACTACGCAGCGTGGAGTACATGCTGTGTAGTGAATAGGATCGTTTTTTAAATCTGATCTTTGATCATTAAAAATCACATTGACTTGCATTAGGATCGGAATTGGGATCAGGTTCAGATGGAAAATGATCGGAAATCGGATTTTAAAAACGATCCTGAAATCTCAAGATCGGCTCAACCCTAATGGTCACGTGAAATTCGGAACATAAGCTTTAGGCAAAGGCCTCATGTTGTGGAAAAGCAACTTTTTTGTAGTTGCAGTTTTTGCTGCATTTTTTTTTTTTTTTTTTTGAGCCAAAGCCTAGAGTGAAATGGGAAATATATAGTTAGCATTTATACTTCTCACTTCTCCTCATTCCATTACTTTGGCTCAAAAAACTGCTGCAAAATCTGCGACAAAAAATACATTTTACATATATACCGTATTTTCCAGCGTATAAGACGACCCCCAACTTTTCCATTTAAAATATAGAGTTTGGGATATACTCGCCATATAAGACTACCTCTTCTGTGGGGTACCTCTTCTTAATGCACATTTACCCCATGGCATACTCTTTAATGCTTTTTATTTGCTTTCCAGTCCTGAACCATCTTTTCTGTAAAGGAGGGTTCACGCTACCGCCGCTGTCCACCCTGGGGTTTCCGTCCTAAACCCCAGAGAAACAGAACAGGCGGCGGCTTGCCAGCGGTCTGCTTTACAACCCATTCATTTGAATGGGTTGTATAGCAAACCGCCGGTGTCCGTATGCGACCTCTCCGCCTGGATAACCTTTTTTTTTTTGCACTGACAATCTGGCGGGGCCACAGTTATCAAAGACATACCATTTAGGGGAATGTCTAATGCTTAGATCACCTTTTTTTATTTTCTTTAAATCAGAGGCGAAACTGTAAAAAAAAAAATGGCGGTTTGGCGCTGGGCATTTTCGGACATAGGGGTAACTAATGTGTGTATGTATCACAGTAGTTTTCTACTTTTATATGTATTCTAGGGAAAGGATGTGATTTAGAATAGAACTTTTTTTTATTTTTTAGATTTTTTTTAAAACTTTTTTTTTTTTTTTAACTATTTTTATTAGCCCCCACCTAGGGGGCTTAAACCTGCAATCATTTGATTGCATATCCCTATAGACGACAATACAAGCGTATTGCCGTCTATGGGAGATTTTGTACATTACTATCACAGCTGGTCATAGACTAGCCACGATTGTAATATCGCTATGACAGGTCTGGAAGCCTTCAGTACGCTCCCGGCTGTCACCGGAACAGGTCGGCTCACCCGGCCTGCAACTTTAAAGATATGGGGCCGCTTTGTGGACGAGGGTGGAGTTAAGTTTTAATGCCTTGAATCAGAGTACATTCTGATTGCAGGCATTAGCATCGGGCCTCCACGTATAGCGGAGACCCGATTGCTATGGCGAGCGCTCTGCAGCAGAGCAGTTCACCCCCATCCGCCCTTTTGCCTGCACCATCATGCCCCTTCCCAGCCACTCCCCATCTCCCAGGCGTTTCATTGCAGGCAGAAGCACAGCACAAGCCACCCACATGCCCAAGCCTTCAACGGCCTCATCTAAAAAGTGCTGGTCCTGGAGATGTTGGAGTTTATGCTTCTGTTTACTCAGGCCTTCCTTCATCAGATGGCAGCTGTGGCACCTCGCTATGCTGGGCTTAGCCGTTGCTACTTCTCTTGGTGTGCTGTCCCCGCCTTGCGCCTGCACGTGTCCCATAACATCAGTTGTGCCCAGAGTTCCGCGCTTTGCTGCAAGGTCCACTTGACCACCGGCGCATCGACAAGCGCCTGCGGTCAGGGATGCTGCTTCTCTTTAATGATAGGCCAGGTGAATGTAGTAGAGTCTGGGCCCAGGGTGAAAACTGGGGTGGCCTATCTCCTCTCCTAGCCCAAAATTCATGGCAGGGGTTCTCTGAAAGCCTACTCCTGCGCTGCAACCTCGACCCAAGCTACGAGCTGAAAACGCTGTAACACTGGCATGGGGAGATGTCAGCAGGCCGTGCTGAAGCTCATAAGCTTGGGGGACAGTCAGCACACTGCCTCCGAGGAGAGGGATGCCATCCTGGATGATATGGCAATATGGTTTTCCCTGCTGCACCTGGGCCCAGGCATGTTTGCATATGTGATAATGGCAGGAACCTGGTAGCAGATCTGGAGCTTGCCAGTCTCAAACACGGTCCACACATGGCCCACGTTTTAAAGTTGTTGATGCAAAGGTTCTTTGAAACCTACACCATTGTGCCTGATATACTGGTCAAAGTGCAGCCATTTTCGTAAGTGAAAAGTAGCCTCTGTTAGGCTGAAAACATTCAGAGCACACTCCTGTCATCTTCGCACCATTGGCTGGCAGAGGAAGACGAGGGGGATGAAGTGGCATTTCATGTCACTGTCCCACACGAGGCTTGAGGGTGAAGTTCAGTGCATCCATTGCTTCAGCACGGATGGTGTGAAGGGGAGTGGAAAATGGAGGAAAAGGAGAGTGACCCTTACAGTTGGGGGCAGCGAAGTCATGCCAAGTAATACACTGGCACACATGGCTGACTTCATGTTGGGTTTCTTTTCAAGAGACAAAGGAATAGTTCACATCATGGAGAGCAAACAATACTGGATTGAACAAAAAATTGGATTGAGCTTATATAGCGTGACTGAATTGCTGTGTATCACACTTAGCTTTTGGGGGGTAGACCCTTAAAAATTGGATTGAGCTGATATAGCCTGATTGAATTGCTGTGTCTCCCACTTAGCTTTGGGGGGTACAGCATTAAAAACAGGTTTGACCATACATGGCCTGACTGAACGGCTGTCTCCCACTTAGCTTTGGGGGGGTACAGCATGTGGAAAGCTGGGTTGAGGGTATAGAACTGGACTGAATTGCTCTGTATCCCTGTTAGGTGTTTGGGGGGACACCCCGTGGAAAGCTGGGTTGAGCGTATAGAACTGGACTGAATTGCTCTGTATTCCTGTTTCGGGGGGACACCCCATGGAAAGCTCGACTCCTCTCCCTGCAGTATAGCTTTGAAAAGAGCTATTGTTTTTCTTCAGTTTTTCCCTGCCTACTAAATCCTCTCTAGCCCTCAGCAGGTCATCTGTCCCTACATCTACAAGCCGCAAAATGACACGAAGATGGCGCTGGCTATTCTTATAAATGGGAGGTCACATGTTTTCGGCAGCCAATGGGTTTTTACAATTTTTTTCAATGCCTCCGTAGTCGTAGTTCTTGTCCCACCTCTCCTGCACAGTTATTGGTGCAAAAACGCGCCAGGGAAGGTGGGAGGGGATACAAATTTTTACTGCGTATGCTGCGTGGTATTCGATTGGAAACGAATACCTCGAACGGTCTGATATTCGATCGAATACCTATTCGATCGAACGGTGTTCGCTCATCTCTAATTATGTACTTAATAGTAAATTACTGGGTAAAGACTAACAATGAGAAAGACTTAGGGATTTTGGTGGACAGCAAGCTTACCTTTAGTGACCAGTGCCAGGCAGCTGCTGCCAAGGCAAATAAAATTATGGGACGCATCAAAAGAGGTCTAGATTCTCATGACAAGGACATAGTTATGCCTCTATACAAATCACTGGTACGGCCACACTTAGAATATTGTGCGCAATTTTGGGCCCCGATATACAAGAAAGACATAAGTGAACTTAAAAAAGTGCAAAGACGGGCAACCAAAATGATTAGGGGAATGGGTGGACTGGAGTACAACGATCGATTAACAAATTTGGGGTTATTCAGTGTAGAGAAAAACGTCTACGGGGAGATCTTAGAACAATGTACAAATACATGAAGCGACAATGCAAAGAACTTTCAAAGGATCTTTTTACTCCTAGGCCAGTGACTGTTACAAGAGGACATCCACTACGTATGGAGGAGAGAGGGTTTCACCAGAAACATAGAAGGGGATTCTTCACAGTAAGAACTGAGAGGCTATGGAACTCTTTGCCCCAGGAAGTGGTGATGGCGGATTCATTAAACAAGTTCAAAGAGGGTCTGGATGCCTTTCTTGAAGAGAAAAATATCACAGGTTATGGACTCTAGATTTTAAGGACACGTTGAGCCAGGGTTTTTATACTGACTGCTAGATTTGTAGTCGGGAAGGAATTTTTTCCCCTGAAATGGGGCAATTGGCATAAGCCTCATAGGGTTTTTTTTGCCTTCCCCTGGATCAACACTGTAGTGATTGTAGGGTTATTGGTTGGACTTGATGGACTAATGTCTTTATCCAACCTCATCTACTATGTAACTATATTATTATATTATAAAAAACATCAATTTACATTATTTCTTTTCAGCGGTCATCCTAAGCTGAATATGCCTCCTCTCCTCAGATCGCAGCTTCCAAGCCGCTAAAGGCCTGGTAAGTACCAGTGTGGGAGACTGGCTGGGAATCCCAGATGCCGTTGACTATTTTGTTCCTGGGCAGTTAGGCGTTCTCCTTCCAACTGTTTTACAAAAAGCGTCAAATTACATTCTATTTTCACAGCGGTCATCCTAAGCTGCACATGCCTGCCCTTGTCAGATTGCAACCGCTAAACAGCTTACGGCCTCGCAAGTGCCAGCGTGGGAGACTGGATGGGAATCCCAGGCGCCATTGACTATTTTATTCCTGGGTGTTTAAGCAATCTCCTTTGAAATGTTCTACAAAAAAAGCTTTGAATTATATTCACTTTTGTCAGCAGTCATCCAAAGCTGAATGTTCCTGCACTTGTTATCTCGCAGGCGCCAAGCAGCTTAGGGTCTGGCAAATATGAGTGTGGGAGACTGACTGGGAATCCCAGGTGCCGTTGACTAGTTTGTTTCTTGGGCAAGACGTTCTTCTTCCACCTGTTCTGTAGAAAGCATTGAAATACAGTGTTTTCTCTCTGTGGGCATCCTAAGCCAAATATGCCTGCCCTTATTAGATCACAACAGCTAAGCAGTTTAAGGCCTGGCAAGTACCAGCGTGAGAGACTGGCTGGGATTCTCAGGTGCCGTTGACCATTTTATTCCTGGGCATTTAAACATTCTCCTTCCACCTGTTCTATAAAAAGCATCAAAATACCTCAATCTATGTCAGTGGTCATCCTAAGCTAAATATGCCTGCCCTCGTTAGATCGCAGCTAAAAACCTGGCAAGTACCAGCATGGGAGACTGGCTGGGAATCCTAGGTGCCGTTGACTATTTTGTTTCTTGGGCAAAAAGGCGTTCTTCTTCCACCTGTTCTACAAAAAGCATCGAATTACATCAGTTTTCGTCAGTAGTTATCCTAAGCTGAATATGTCTACCCTTGTAAGATTGCAGCTGCCAAACAGCTTAGGACCTGACAAGTACGAGCATGGGAGACTGTATGAGAATCCCACGTGCTGTTGACTATTTCTCTTTCCACCTGTTCAATAAAAAGCATCGAAATACATCATTTTATATCAGCGGTCATCCTAAGCTGAGGATGTGTAAGCCGTGTACCGAGGTGGGCTCCCCAGGATACAGCGAAGTCACGAACAAAGGAAGTGAGTCCAATTTAATTTAACCAAGATAGGATTTTACTTAGTTTACTTAACCTCTTTTGTCCAAAAGAACACTCCCAGGTATTACATTTACACAGCCTAGAGACTGGGACCCTGGTGTTATACAGCACGGTGCCCACTAATGTGGCCTTCAATACACTCCAAGCTTTTACCTACCTGCAGGCTGTGCCTATGCAGCTGCCTGTTACCTTTTATTATCCTATTACACAGGAACAATTCAGTGTGTGTGACACAGGCACCGGCGGAGTAACATCAAAGTTTACAATCTTATCGCAATACTACTAAATTCCCCCCCCAAACCAAGTACAACTAAGCAAGCATAATAGTTGGTTAGCTTGCAAGCCAAACAGTGCAAAGTTAAACTAATTGTTGCTCCCAGACGTCCTTAAAAGTCCCTTTCTGAGAGATATAACTCTGTAGAAATCTTCTGTGACTTAGTCCTTCTACCAGACAGGTAGATAGTTCACCAGTATTGCAGCCTGGGGTGATGATTATACCTAACTAGCTAACTACAGGCTTTTACTCAGTGCCAAGCAATTTGGCACCAAACTTGCAGTGTGGTGCGTGCACGTTTACTTCTGTTGGGTACCTTTTAGTCTCTGTTAGCATCAGGTTGAAGAGGAGCTCCTCAGACAGCATGCGGTCTCACTGACAGTCTCACTTCTCAGCCAAGTCTCTGACAGTAATCTTCTCCTTAGGATGGTGTCTGGACAAACTCTGAAAGTTTTGAATTCTCAGCTATTCTTGCTGTGGCTTCTTCCTCCAAGGACCCTCTCTGCACCGAGATGTCTCCACAGCTCTCTCTTCTGCTTCAGATTCCAGCACATACTGTCTCAAAGATGGCTCCTAAACCCTCCTACAACGATCAGGGTTCCCACATCAATACTCCAGGGGCATACAGCCTTTTTCCTTTTACTTGTCATCTTGCAACAGCGACCTCTTGTGGTCAAACAACAAAATATCAGGTTATGAAAACACCAACTCAATTACACATTGCACATTCACTCCACAGGGGCTGTTTCACTCTCTTACATATGGCTGCCCTCGTCAGATCGCTAGTTGTCAAGCAGCTAAAAACCTGGCAAGTACCAGCATGGGAGACTGGCTGGGAATCCAAGGTGCTGTTGACTATTTTGTTCCTAGGCATTCTCCTTTCAACTGTTCTGCAAAAAGCATTGAATTACGTCCTATAGCGTCAGCGGTCTTCCTAAGCTGAATTTGCCTCCCCTCTTTAGATTGCAACAACTAAACAGCCCAAGGCCTGGCAAGCGCCAGTGTGGGAGACTGGCTCAGAATCCAAGGTGCCATTGACTATCTCGTTCCTGGGCATTTAAAGGGGTTGGCCACCTTCAGACCAACATGGACAAACAAATGTACAATAAAAAGATATACAATTTTCCAATATACTTTCTTTATCGATTTCTCACGGTTTTCTAGATCTCTGCTTGCTGTCACTCATTCCGTTACTTCTAGAGGATAAAACGCTGACCATGGTCATGTGATTTACGGTCCATGGTCATGTGATGCGCACACAGGTGCCGCTCGTTACAGTCACAGCACAGTAATCAGACATCTGCCTGGTAATCAGCTGTACACCTGTGTGCAAGTCACATGACCATGGACCGTAAATCACATGACCATGGTCAGAGTTTTATCCTCCAGAAGTAACAGAATGAGTGACAGCAAGCAGAGATCTAGAAAACCGTGAGGAATTGATAAAGAAAGTATATTGGAAAATTGTATATCTTTTTATTGTACATTTGTTTGTTAATATTGGTCTGAAAGTGGCCAACCCCTTTAAGCGTTCTCCTTCCAACTGTTCTACAAAAAGCGTCGAATTACATTCTACTTTCAGAGCGGTCATCCTAAGCTGCACATGCCTGCCCTTGTCAGATTGCAACTGCTAAGCAGCTTCAGGCTTGACAAGTACCAGTGTGGGAGACTGGATGGGAATCCCAGGTGCCATTGACTATTTTATTCCTGAGCATTTAAGCGTTCTCCTTCCACTTGTTCTACAAAAAGCATCGAATTACATCCTTTGCTGTGAGCGTTCATCCTCAGCTGAATGTACCTGCCCCGTTAGATCGCAGAAACTAAGCAGATGAAGGCCTGGCAAGTACCCGTGTTGGAGACTGGCTGGGAGTTCAAGGTGCTGTTGAATGTATATTTTTTCCTGGGCATTTAGGTGTTTTCCTTCCACCTGTTCTATAAAAAGCATCGAATTACTTCATTTCTTGTCAGCAGGCATGCTAAATTCAATATGCTTTCCCTTTTCCGATTGTAGCCGCCAAACAGTTTCAGGTTTGGCAAGTACCAGCGTGGGAGACTGGCTGGGAATCCCAGGTGCCGTTGACTATTTTATTCCTGGGCATTTAATCGTTCTCCTTCCACCTTTTCTGCAAAAAGCATAAAATTACATCATTTTCTGCCAGCGGGCATCCTAAGCTGAATATTCCTGACCTCGTCAGATCGCAGCTGCTAAGCAGCTTAAGGCCTGGCAAGTGGGAGACTGGCTGGGAATTCCAGGTGCCGTTGACTATTTTGTTTCTGGGCATTTAGGCGTTCTCTTTCCACCTGTTCTACAAAAAGCATTGAATTACATTCTTTTATGTCAGTGGTCGTTTTAAGCTGAATATGGCTGCCCTTGTCAGATTGCAACAGCTAAGCAGCTTAAGGCCTGGCAAGTACGAGCGTGGGAGACTGGCTGGGAATTCCAGGTGCCGTTGACAATTTTATTCCTGGAAATTTATGCGATCTTCTTCCTCCTTTTCTATAAAAAGCATCGAATTATATCATTTTCTTTTTTTTTTTTTTTTTTTTTAAATTTAATGTTTATTGACCAGTTTGACATAGAAAACAGAGGTGAGCAACAATTATAATCTCGTTTAACAAAATGAAGGGACTGCGCAAACCCCTTCCATACACAATTGAAGTGAGATAGGTCAATAATAGAGATGAGCGAACACTAAAATGTCCGAGGTTCGAAATCTGATTCGAACAGCCGCACACTGTTCGGCTGTTCGAACCCCATTATAGTCTATGGGGGGAAATGCTCGTTTCAGGGGTAGGCAAAATTCGATACAATTATACTTACCAAGTCCACGAGTGACGGTCGGGCTGCATTCCCCTTTAAGTCTTCTCCCGGCGCGGCGTCTTCCGGCTGGAATTCACTCTGCCTAGGCATCGGGGCCTAGGCAGAGCCGACTGCGCATGCGCGGTCGGCTTTGCCCGGCCCGACGTCTGAGCAGAGCCGACTGCGCATGCGAGGGCATGCCCGCGCATGCGCAGTCGGCTCTGCCTAAGCCGGATGCCTAGGCAGAGTGAATTCCACCCGGAAGAAGACGCGGGGACGCAGCGAGGAGAAGACTTTGGAAAGGTAAGAGAAGAACCAGCGTTGATTGGCAGAATGTATAGCATTCTGCCAATCAACGCTGATTCTGCATCGAACCTTAAACTTCGAACAGCTAGTAGTGTTTGATCGAGTACGAGTATCTCGAATACCGTAGTATTCGATCGAACACCTACTCGATCGAACACTACTCGCTCATCTCTAGTCAATAACACTTTTATAATAACAGATTTTCCATTTTCATGAAATACAAATTAGGAAACCATTGTAACCATATTAAAGCCGTCATATAAGAGGGGAGAGGAGGGTGGGTTAAGTATAAGAATAGAGAGAGGGAAAATCGAGGTAGGGAGGAAAGGGAGAGGGAAGGAGGAGGGAAAGAGAACCAGGGGGAGAGAAGAAGGGAGTAGAGAAGAAAAGCCTAGAAGTTAAAGGAAGTAGAAGGTCAGGAGGTTTGAGGTGTTGAGCTGTCGAGGCCAGGTCTGAAGTTACGCAGTCTTCTGGTTTACCCAGTCTGGTAGAATCAGGTATCATCGTCGTTAGGCATTGGGGTGGCATAGGGTACAAGTCTGTTCTCTAGCCAAGGTGTCCACACTTCAAGGTACTTTGGGTGAGTTCTTCTAGCCCATGCTAACATTTCTTCAAATCTGGCAACTTGGTTTGCTTTCGCAATCCATCTGTCTACGTGAGGTGGAGCAGTTTGTTTCCAGTAGAGAGGGATCAGTGACTTAGCTGCTAACAGAAGATTGTAAATCAGCTTTTGCGTCGCCGCCTTGGTCTCGGAAATTGGGAGAAAGAATATCAGGAGGTCAGATGTGATCTTGAACCTAGGTAGACCTAGTCTTTTGATTTGGTCCTCAATAGCGACCCAACAATAAGAGGTCATTTTGGGGCATGACCACCATAAATGAAGCATCGTGCCTTCATCTGCAAGGCACCTTCAGCATCTGGGGGAATCAATGAGTCCTCCTTCAAAGAGCCACTTGGGAGTGCGATACCATCTGGAGAATAACTTAGAATGCATCTCCTGCAGGTGAACACATGTAGAGAGTCCATGGGATCTTTCAAGGGCTAGCTCTAAATCTATTGGGCTAAGTTGCAGGTGTAAATCTCTTTCCAATTTGGTAATGAATTTTGGTTTGGGCAGAGCAGTTGGCGCAATAAATCTGTGAAGAAATGTGTGATACGTGTAGAAGAAGGCGTATGATTCAGACCAGCTTTTTCGAACTCGGTGTGGGATCTCTGCCAATTCATGGAGGTTTTAAATTTGTCTCTGCACGCTTCAAAATGAGCCTTATGCAAAAAGGTAATGGAATTCTGGGTTGCAGCTCCCAGATGTGTCTGCAAGAAGTCTGCATTTTGTAAAGACCCTTCTGAGATCAATTGATCTAAAGAGATCTGGAGAAGGAGTCTCCAAAAGTCTTCTAGTGGTCTCCTAAAACCTGGTGTGACGTGTAGCATAAGTCCCAAAGGTAAGCAGCGAGAAGGCATAAGGTGGTAAGTCTGCACTGTATTTTTTCCACGTGTCTACTGCCCCTCTTAAACGGATATTGTTTCTCCAGCAATTAAGATCAGTCGCAGATTGCGAGGGTGTGGTCAACCAGAGGGCCTTAAGAAGATTTGGACCATATAGCGCCAGTAGCAATTTCTTGACCGAGGAAGTACCTGTAGGTGTTGAGAGTTCTGCCCAGAGTTGAAGTTGGATTGCATCCTAGTACTGTTTTACGTTTGGAAGACTTATGCCGCCCTCTAGTTTATGTCGTTGAAGCAAGCGATAAGTTAGTGGAGGTCTTTTGCTTTTCCACAAAAACTTCGAGAACAATTTGGTGATGGCAGAAAAGAATCTGAAGTCAAGCTTAATGGGAAGCATTCTCAGAAAATATAGGATCTTCGGGAGAACATACATCTGGATCAAGTTCCGCCAACCAAACCAAGAAATAAATGGGATATCATATTGGCGTAGTAATCTATCAATTTCCAAAAGCAATTCCTCAAAATTTCGCAAGTAAATATCTCTAATGTGACCTGGAATTTTAACTCCCAAATATTTAATGCTAGAGGGTGCCCACTTAAATGGGAGGGTTTTCATAAAAGCTATAGCTGATGGGTCGGATACAGAAATATTTAAAATTTCACATTTATCCAAGTTGACTTTGTAGTGGGAAATATGGCCATAATTTTCAATAATTTCTAAAATCTTAGAGAAACTCTTTTCTGGGTTGGTAGAAAGAAAAATCACATTTAGAGATATACTTTGGAGGGCGCAGTACTGTAGCAGTAAATAATCCAAAAATCAAAAATAGTGTGCACAGATAACATGTGAACTTTAAGGTGACTCAATAGGGGTATTTTGGCCATATCCCTAGTATCTATGTGAAGAGCTATAACTGGGGAAAAAAGAACAGAAAATATAAGCATTAGAACCTGTTTTACTGTTACCAGCAAATGTAGAGCATGTAGAGATGAGCCAGATCTTCATTCCTCAGGTATCATCTTGATAGCGGTGTAGTGACCTCTTTGTCTTAAGCGATTTGGTTCTCAGTGGTTTCTGCCAGGAGGAGAAATCAGGTAGCGGAGGAAGAGTGGCGATATCTGGAGTTGGGAGCCATGAGGGAATGTCCACTGGGGTGATATCGAGCTGATCCCACAAGGCCAGAAGGTCTGCCAGAGTGTGAACATGTTGTGGCCTCTTAAAGTTTCAAGTAATGGACGGAGTGTCCTTCTCTTGGCAAGTGTTGAAGGTGACAAATCTTGATAGAAGGTAAGTTTGTCTTCCCCATAAGCCATCCCTTTCCCTTAGACCAACCTAGTGAAAGAATATCCTGCCTGTCTACATATGAAAGAAGACTACAAATAGCGTCTCTGGGAGGGTCTCCCTCTTTTGGCTTAGGCCTAAGGGCTGTATGCGTGCTCTCAATAGCTAGGGAGCTAGCTCTATCCGGGCCCAATAATATAGAAAAAACGTCACTTACAGTCTCCTTTAGGACAGTCGGAGCGTAAGACTCTGCTAGGCCTTTTATGCGTACATTCCGGCATCGGCCCCTATTCTCCTGGTCCTCCAGGAGGGTCAGGGCGTTGTCTAGCTGAGCTTTCTGTATCGTAAGCAGGTCCACAATGGCGGATGAGTGAGTCGTTAGCTCTGCGCATGCGTCTTCAACCACTTCTACTCTCTGACGTAAGTATGGGATTTCGGCTTTAAGTTCTGCTAGATCCGACAGAACTGGATGGAGCGCTTGTGAAGGTGCCTGCCTAAAGAATGATTTCGAAATACATGAAGTGTTAAGTTCACAGGCACTTTTTTCTCCCTCGCTCTCCATGTCTGCCGCTACATGGGGATCGGGCCTATGCTTCGCGATCTCCAGCGCCCTCTTGGCTTCTCCTTGTTTGTTATGTGGGCTGTCCTGGCAAATTTCCGCAGGTCCAGCTGCGAACGGCTCGTTTTGGGGGTAGAAGGGGAATCCCCAGGATTCTCCTTGCCGATCTTGACCATTCTTGTCTTGGTACTGCTGCTCTATCGTTCCTTTTAGCCTCAGATACAACGGAGCTACAGGCTCATGCGTCCGCTGTACTCGGCGGTCAAGCTCCGCCCCCTCTGAATTACATCATTTTTTGTCAGCGGCTATCCTAAACTGAAAAAGCCTGCCCTTGTCAAATCGCAGCTGCCATGCAGCTTAAGGCCTGGCAAGTACAAGCGCGGGAGACTGGCTGGGAAGCCCAGGTGCCGTTGACTATTTTATTCCTAGGCATTTAGGTGTTCCCCTTCCACCTATTCTATAAAGAACATTGAAATACGTTACTTTCCGTCATTGGTCATAGTAAGTCGTATATGCCTGCCCTCATCGGATCGCAGCCGCCAAGCAGCTTAAGGCCTAGCAAGAACCAGCGTGGGAGACTGACTGGGAATCCCAGGTGCTGTTGACTATCTTGTTCCTGGGCATGTAGGCGTTCTCCTTTCACCTGTTCTATAAAAAGCATTGAAATGCATTATTTTCTGTCAGTGGTCATCCCAAGCTGAATATGCCTGTCCTCGTTAGAGCGCAACTAGAGATGAGCGAACAGTGAAATGTTCGAATTTCGATATTCAATTTGAGTAGCCCCTCAAAACTCGACTGTTCGAACGAATATCCTCGTTTAGGAGGAAACCAATATTTGACTCAGGACCGCATCTAACACGCCAAAGTCCCTGTATTACCTCTAACCAGCAAACAACAAACCAGCCGTTTGTTAAAATCAGGGTGGATTGAGCCTCTAACCAGCAGAGTTGGGGGAAATCAGGGTGGATTGAGTCTCTAACCAGCAGAGTTTGGGGAAATCAGGGTGCATTCAGCCTCTAACCAGCAGAGTTTGGGGAAATCAGGGTGGATTGAGCCTCTAACCAGCAGAGCTTGGGGAAATCAGGGTGGATTCAGACTCTAACCAGCAGAGTTTGGGGAAATTAGAGTTGATTCAGACTCTAACCAGCAGAATTTGGGAAAATCACGGTGGATTCATCCTCTAACCAGCAGAATTTGGGGAAATCAGGGTGGATTAAGCCTCTAACCAGCAGAGTTTGGGAAAATCAGGGTGGATTTTTATTTTTTATTTTTGGCGCCGCCCCCCTGAGGGGCTTGGCTGCCTTGATGCAGTGCTCCAAGCTGGGAGCAAACTTTTCTTTCCTTTTTCACTTTTTTCTCTGTATCTTCAAGAATCCGGTAACTAAGCAATCTAGCACTATGAATTAGCAACTATAAATCGAATGGAAGACCCTGTGGAGTATTTTGTTCCTTTTGTTTTCCATTGAAAAGCATGGACAATGACAAGACCTGGTTCAGCTGGTTTCCACATGTGCCTGTTACCATCCCCCCAGCTAGGACAGCATGGCTCACCATGCGGCATGGAGGAAAACCTACATGGAAGTGTGGACTTCTTCTTCAAGGAGATGATTTTTGGCGTCAATTGCTGATGTGTGAGGATGCCTACAGCTGACTGGTATTTCTTTCTTTTTATTACTGTGGACACATGGGACTCTGCTACAGCCTGGGAACCTACCATCACCCACCTACCCCAGGAGTTATGGAAGCTTGGCAAGAGAGCAGCACCATGTATACCTGGATGGTCTCTGACTTCCTTGGGGCAGTAGAACACTGTGGTAAGAAGGAAGGAGGAGGAGGAGGGCTTGTGATGAAGGACATTTGGGGCATTTTTTTTTGTGGTTAAAAGGACAATAGTGCTGATACAAGATACCGAACTATCAGCTGTGAGCAGGAGATCTCACTACCTACCAAGAACTACCACATGTTATCATAATAGCTGACTATGTCCCCCACCTCTGCAAAATTTTCTGCTTGTTATATCTACATGCTGTGACCCCCTCCTCGTGTCCTACAACCAAGTCGGCTGTATTATTATTATTATTATTATTATTATTAACATCAATCCGCACAGAGAACTAAATGATCCTGCAATGTGTCTGTGTTTCTTTCTTTTTTTAGTTGCTCTGATTCCTAGGATTTCTCTATCTGCCATGAGGTTGTATGTGTTTCTCTCCCGTTATATACTACTGTACCATCTATGAAACTGTATCACTGAAATTTCCCCATTGTGGGACTATTAAAGGAATATCTTATCTTATCTCATTCAGCCTCTAACCAGCAGAGTTTGGGGAAATCAGGTGGATTCAGCCTCTAACCAGCAAAGTTTTGGGAAATCACGGTAGATTCAGCCTCTAACCAGCAGAGTTTGGGGAAATCAGGGTTGATTCACCCTCTAACCAGCAGAGTTTGGGGAAATCAGGGTGGATTCAGCCTCTAACCAGCAGAGTTTCGGGAAATCACGGTAGATTCAGCCTCTAACCAGAAGAGTTTGGGAAAATCAGGGTTGATTCACCCTCTAACCAGCAGAGTTTGGGGAAATCAGAGTGGATTTAGCCTCTAACCAGCAGAGTTTGGGAAAATCATGGTGGATTCATCCTCTAACCAGCAGAATTTGGGGAAATCAGGGTGAATTCAGCCTCTAACCAGCAGAGTTTGGGAAATCACGGTAGATTCAGCCTCTAACCAGCAGACTTTGGGGAAATCAGGGTGGATTGAGCCTCTAACCAGCAGAGTTTGGGGGAATCAGGGTGGATTCAGCCTCTAACCAGCAGATTTTGGGGAAATCAGGTGGATTCAGCCTCTAACCAGCAGAGTTTGGGGGATTCAGGGTGGATTGAGCCTCTAACCAGCAGAATTTGGGGAAATCAGGTAGATTCAGCCTCTAACCAGCAGAGTTTGGGGGAATAAGGGTGGATTGAGCCTCTAACCAGCAGAGTTTGGGGAAATCAGGGTGGATTGAGCCTCTTACCAGCAGATTTTGGGGAAATCAGGTGGATTCAGCCTCTAACCAGCAGAGTTTGGGAAAATCAGAGTGGATTCAGCCTCTAACCAGCAGAGTTTGGGAAAATCAGGGTGGATTGAGCCTCTAACCAGCAGAGTTTCGGGGAATCAGGGTGGATTGAGCCTTTAACCAGCAGAGTTTTGAAAAATCAGGGTGGATTGAGCCTCTAACCAGCAGAATTTGGGGAAATAAGGGAGGATTCAGCCTCTAACCAGCAGAGTTTGGGAAAATCAGAGTGTATTGAGCCTCTGACCAGCGGAGTTTGGGGGAATCAGGGTGGATTCAGCCTCTAACCAGCAGAGTTTCGGGAAATCACGGTAGATTCAGCCTCTAACCAGCAGAGTTTGGGGAAATCAGGGTGGATTCAGCCTCTAACCAGCAGAGTTTCGGGAAATCACGGTAGATTCAGCCTCTAACCAGCAGAGTTTGGGGAAATCAGGGTGGTTTAATCCTCTAACCAGCAGAATTTGGGGAAATCAGGGTGGATTCAGCCTCTAAACAGCAGAGTTTCGGGAAATCACGGTAGATTCAACACCTAACCAGCAGAGTTTGGGGGAATTAGGGTGGATTGAGCTTCTAACCAGCAGAGTTTGGGGAAATCAGAGTGGATTGAGCCTCTGACCAGCGGAGTTTGGGGGAATCAGGGTGGATTCAGCCTCTAACCAGCAGAGTTTGGGGAAATCACGGTAGATTCAGCCTCTAACCAGCAGAGTTTGGGGAAATCAGGGTGGATTCAGCCTCTAACCAGCAGAGTTTCGGGAAATCACGGTAGATTCAGCCTCTAACCAGCAGAGTTTGGGGAAATCAGGGTGGATTGAGCCTCTAACCAGCAGAGTTTGGGGAAATCAGGTGAATTGAGCCTCTAACCAGCAGAGTTTGGGGAAATCAGGGTGGATTCAGCTTCTAAACAGCAGAGTTTGGGGAAATCAGAGTGGATTGAGCCTCTAACCAGCAGATTTTGGGGAAATCAGGTGGATTCAGCCTCTATCCAGCAGAGTTTGGGAAAATCAGAGTGCATTGAGCCTCTAACCAGCAGAGTTTGGGGGAATCAGGTGGATTCAGCCTCTAACCAGCAGAGTTTGGGAAAATCAGGTGGATTCAGCCTTTAACCAGCAGAGTTTGGGAAAATCACGGTGGATTGAGCCTCTAACCAGCAGAGTTTGGGGGAATCAGGGTGGATTCAGCTTCTAACCAGCAGAGTTTGGGAAAATCACGGTGGATTCAGCCTCTAACCAGCAGAGTTTGGGGAATCAGGGTGGATTCAGCTTCTAAACAGCAGAGTTTGGGGAAATCAGAGTGGATTGAGCCTCTAACCAGCAGATTTTGGGGAAATCAGGTGGATTCAGCCTCTATCCAGCAGAGTTTGGGAAAATCAGAGTGCATTGAGCCTCTAACCAGCAGAGTTTGGGGGAATCAGGTGGATTCAGCCTCTAACCAGCAGAGTTTGGGAAAATCACGGTGGATTCAGCCTTTAACCAGCAGAGTTTGGGAAAATCACGGTGGATTGAGCCTCTAACCAGCAGAGTTTGGGGGAATCAGGGTGGATTCAGCTTCTAACCAGCAGAGTTTGGGAAAATCACGGTGGATTCAGCCTCTAACCAGCAGAGTTTGGGGAATCAGGGTGGATTAAGCCTCTAACCAGCAGAGTTGCGGGAAATCAGAGTGGATTGAGCCTCTAACCAGCAGAATTTAGGAAAATCACGGTGGATTCATCCTCTAACCATCAGAATTTGGGGAAATCAGGGTGGATTTAGCCTCTAACCGGCAGAGTTTGGGGAAATCAGGTAGATTCAGCCTCTAACCAGCAGAGTTTGGAAAAATCACGGTGGATTCAGCCTCTAACCAGCAGAATTTGAGGAAATCAGGGAGGATTCAGCCTCTAACCAGCAGAGTTTGGGGAAATCAGAGTGGATTGAGCCTCTAACCAGCAGATTTTGGGGAAATCAGGTGGATTCAGCCTCTAACCAGCAGAGTTTGGGGAAATCATGTGGATTCAGCCTCTAACCAGCAGAGTTTGGGAAAATCACGGTGGATTGAGGCTCTAACCAGCAGAGTTTGGGGGAATCAGGGTGAATTGAGCCTAGAAGAATGAGAATTGTGCAACGCAGATGGTGGAGGAGTATGAGTTGGAATTGTAGAGGTTGAGCGCAGACATGACAATTCATGTTGGGGTGCTTGACACTGGTGGGCACGAAAATGATGGGTCTATCCAGTGGCAGTTTATTTTGATGAACGTCAGCCGGTCGGCACTCTCAGCTGACAGCCGGCTGCGCTTATCCGTGATGATGCCACCGGCTGCGCTGAAGATCCTTTCAGATAGCACGTTGGCGGCAGGACAGGACAGCACCTCCAAGGCGTTTAGGGCAAGTTCAAGCCACAGGTCCAACTTCGACACCCAATACGTGTAGGGCGCAGAAGGATCGGAGAGGACAAGGCTGTGGTCGGACAGGTATTCCCGCAACATGCACCTATACTTTTCCCGCCTGGTGACACTAGGCCCCTTAGTGGCGGGAGTTTGGCGAGGGGGTGCCATTAACGTGTCCCAGAGCTTAGACAGTGTGCCCCTTGTGGGTGTGGACTGGGCGGCACTTGTTCGCCTCATGGAGGAACTGTCCTCTCTGCCGCCAACGACACTTGATGGAAACATCTCCATCATGTTCTGCACCAATTGCTTGTGGCAATCATTAATGCGATTGGCCCTCCCCTCTACCGGAATAAAAGACGCAATGTTATTTTTATACCGGGGGTCAAGGATTGCAAATATCCAGTATTGGTTGCTCTCCGTTATTTTGACTACGCGCTTGTCACTTGAAAAGCACCCCAACATGAAGTCAGCCAAAACGCCGTGAAACGGACAGGTGTGTGGACCTACTCTCGTGCTGTGACGGTTCTGCTGCTATCCCTGACTCCTTAGTGTGATCTGCGTTATCCCTGATGGCAATGGGGGATTCTCGCATCACACACAAGAGCGGGATTGTTACGCTCACTAGTGCGTCGTCACAGCTGACCCTCTTGGTGGACTCCTCAAACACCCGTAGGATTTCACATAGGTCTCCCATCCATGGCCACTCATGGTTGAGAAACTGAGGGAGCTGACTTTGTGGCACCCTAGGGTTTTGGAGATGGTACTCCATCAAAGGTCTCTGCTTCTCAACCACTCTGCTCAACATATGATATGTTGAGTTCCAGCGTGTGGGGACTTCGCACAACAGCCGTTGTTCGGGCAGATGTAGGCGTTGCTGGAGTGTTTTGAGGCTAGCAGCGTCTACTGTAGACTTGCGAAAGTGGGCGCACAAGCGGGCACCACTAGGTTAAAGATGTGGGCCAGGCATGGAACATGTTGGAGGCTGGCAAGCTCCAGAGCTGCTACCAGGTTCCTGCTGTTATCAAACACGACCATGCCTGGGCCCAGGTACAGCGGCTCAAACCATATTGCCGTCTCATCGAGGAGGGCATCCCTCACCTCGGAGGCAGTGTGCTGTCTGTCCCCCAAGCTGATGAGCTTCAGCACAGCCTGCTGACGTCTATCCACGCCACTGCTGCAACATTTCCAGCTCGTAGCTGGGGTCAATTTAACGGCGGCGGAGGAGGAGGGTGTTGTTTCAGAGTCCCTGCCAGGAATGATTGGCGGGGAGGCGAGGTACACCGGCCCAGTTTGTGACCCAGTCCCAGCCTCAACTACATTCACGCAGTGTGCAGTCAGTGAAATGTAGCATCCCTGTCCGCATGCACTTGTCCACGTGTCGGTGGTCAAGTGGACCTTTGCGCAAAGCACGGAACTTAGGGCCCGCCTGATGTTGCGTGACGCGTTCTGATGCAAGGTGGGGACGGCACAACGGGAGAAGTAGTGACAGCTAGGGACGCACTTGCCATCAGGTCACGGAAGGCCAGAGTTTCCACAAGCCGGAACGGCAACATCTCCTGGGCCAGGAGTTTGGAGATGTGCGCGTTTAAAGCTTGTGCATGTGGGTGGGTAGCGCTGTACTTTTATCTGCAATCAAATGTCTGAGAGATGGTGGGTTGCTGGGAGGAGGCGCATGATGGTGCAGGAGAAGGAGCTGAGACAGGAACAGGGGAGGATGAGGGAGAAGTCCCCAAAGTGGTGGAGCCAGATGTTGTGGTGTCCTGGCTGGTGCTCTGGACTGCAGCGCCAGCACTGGCAACAGTGGGAGAGGCAGTGGCGGCAACGCCGGACGACGATTGTCCTGCGTTTGCTCTCTCCCATTGAGTTCAGTGCTTGCATTCCAAATGACGGCGCATGGAAGTGGTCGAAAGGTTGCTCTTTTCAGAGCCCCTACTCAGCTTCGAGTGGCAAATTGTGCAAATCGCATTATATTTGTCCTCCGCGCATTCCTTGAAAAATCTCCACACCATCGAGGAACGTGCCCTCGATGGGGGAGTTTTTTCTGGGCTGGCTGTGATAGGGAACATCTTGGGCCATTCTGGGTGTGGCCTGGCTTCGGCGAAGCAGCTAACCTCTGCCGCTGGACATGCCTCTGCCTCTAGCTACCCTCTTTGGTGCTGCACCTCCCTCCACATCGACACTGCTTTCCCCTTGCTTGACATCCCCCCTGTCCAGGTCGGGTCAGTGTCCTCGTCGTCCATCACCTCCTCTTCCAATTTTTCTCTCGCCGCCTCCTCCTCCTGCACACCGCACATGGCAACAGGCTGCTCTGATGGCAACTGTGTCTTGTCATTGTCACTGAGGGTGGGTTGCTGGTCAACCGCCACAAAATCAAAAGGAGATGGAGGAAGCTCCAGTGTTTGGGCATCTGGTGCACAAATCAAGAAAAAAGATTTTAGAGCTCACCCAATTTATCTATGTCTAGGCAGCGGTCTTGTTCATTCTTCAGGATGCACGGCACATCACGGACAAAGGATGTCTTGAATGCAGAAATGGAAAAAAAAAAAAAAAAAAAAAGCCGGCAACTCATCCGAAGGGAAAGTACAATAAAATTTAACTTTTAATAACAAATCATAAAATTAACAAAAGAGGGAACAAAAAATAAACAAAAACAGAAAAAATCCCCCTAAGAAAACGCCTACACGTTTCAGAACATGACGTTCTTTTTTCAAGGCATGTGTAACAATCATTGACTTCACCCTTTATATAGTGTGGCTTCCCCAAGCCTAAGGTACCAGTTCCGGTTAATCAATACTAAATGAATACAGGTGAGGTTTCCCACTTTCGAATAACACCCTTTGTCCTACAGCACATTTGTTAATAAACTTTTCTTCATATATTCACATACAAGAATATGATCCAATTTGTATTGAAAAGCTACATAAAACATGTATTTGATGACATAGAAATATAATGTTAAATGTTATCACACATATATTCAACAAGATGACGCATGGTCAACGGTACAACAACAACCTCCAAGCTGCTCCATTCAAAATGGGACAGCATAGATGATATTAAAGAGTGATATATAACTCACTATATGTTACCATGTCAGATCGTTATAGATGAAGATTTATACATTTCTAGTTGAAAAAATAATAAGCGCTCTAATTTGCATGACTCGTTCTACCCAATCAGGGAATGACAAAACAAGTCATTCATGAAGTCCAGTAGTGGACCCCCATGTGACCTACATTCGACAAACCAGCACCTAACACTCAAACAGGAAAGGAATGGTGTCCCGGACATCCAAAAAATGGGTGCGATATGACCTCTATGTTGGCCACTTCATACTCTGTAATATGTCTTCCAATTTTATCTAGATGTTCCACATATTATTAGATAAAAAATAAAATATAATAAATAACAATTTGGAACACAGATAGGGCTTCATTAGTATATTATGACAGGTCACATGACTGGTTCTACCCAATCAAAAAGTCATGACTTAAGTTGTTCATAGAGTTCAACAGTAGAACTTCATTCAATTTGCTGTGGATTGCTGCTATTTTTCAGGACCCCCCCAAAATTCAAGGCTTTTTTCAGCTCTATATGAACTAGTCACTGCTGTGGATTCCGGCTATTCTGTGTGCGGACAGCCAAAAATGAAAGCTGTTTCTCCGCTATATATGAAGTTGTAACTGTTCTGTATCCCTGTTTTCCACCATCCGGGGAAAGCTGGACTGATGTCCCTACAGTGTATAGCTCTGAGAAGAGCTGTTGCTTTTCTTCTTTAGTTCTTACCTGCCTATCT
Organism: Leptodactylus fuscus; assembly: GCF_031893055.1. Lineage (NCBI taxonomy): Eukaryota > Metazoa > Chordata > Amphibia > Anura > Leptodactylidae > Leptodactylus > Leptodactylus fuscus. The sequence goes on from NC_134268.1 coordinate 152,175,959, forward strand.
GAAGCTAATCGCTATCTAGCCCTCAGCAGATGTCTATCTCTCCCTGTCTCTCACCGGCAAATGACGAATATTGGGCTGGACTATTCTTATAAATGGGAGGTCACCTGATTTCGGCAGCCAATGGGTTTTTTCAATTTTTTTTTCACTGCCTCCGTTGTCGTAGTTCCTGTCCCACCTCCCCTGCACAGTTATTGGTGCTAAAAACGCACCAGGGAAAGTGATACGAATTTTAATGCGTATGCAGCCTGGTATTCGATTGTGAACGAATACATCGAACGCCATGATATTCGATCGAATACCTATTCGATCGAACGGTGTTCGCTCATCTCTAGAGATGAGCGAACACTAAAATGTTCGGGGTTCGAAATCCGATTCGAACAGCCGCACACTGTTCGAACGGGTTTCGAACCCCATTATAATCTATGGGGGGAAATGCTCGTTTCAGGGGTACGCAACATTCGATCAAATTCTACTTACCAAGTCCATGAGTGAGGGTCGTGTAACACTCAGGAGGGCCAGGGCTGGCATCACGGGTAATATATCAGATGTGGCCGGCTTTTAGGGGGTCCCTGGGTCCCAAATGTGCACAAAATCTCCTTTTTGATGTCCCCGACTACCCACCCCCACTCTGATATCTGATAATGACAACAGACAACCAGGTCTCGGGGCTAGCCGTTGCTCTTTTACTAGCAGGACAAAGTAATACAAATGTACATATGGAGTAATCCTTCACATACAATACAGCGATCTTTGTAGGTAGTGCCCAATTGAGCAGGTGATGGAGCTTGGAGCAGGAATGCTTTGGATAGTTTAACTAGTAGTTGCTTGGGTAGTTAAACTTGTATATACTTGTAAAGATGGCCTGTATCCAGGGGGTTAGTCCTCAACAAACTGGGTACACGTATGTAGAAGAGGAACTAGAATGTGCCAGCAGCGGGAGACCCTCAATTTCTGCCAGACTAGCTATGGGCTTCTTAAATATAGATTTGTCCCAAAGACTTACTTGAATAGAGAGATACGTGTGAGGTCCCAGATGTATGGATAGGCAGGTCCGTAAGCTTTAATGCTTGTAAGCTTGGAGCTTCAGAGGAAAACACTCTCTGAGGAGAATCTTGAGTACAGAGGAAGAGACATCTCTGCTTGCAGTGCTCTGAGGGTTGGCTGCCATTTTCAGCTTTCCATGTGTCTGTGTCTACATGTCTTGTCTACCGCTAGCTCCACACAAAGAACTCAGACAAAAGGTCCCCAACCCCCCTAGAGGGGGCTGTAACTCCTCCTCCTCCAGGCCAGTCAAGGGAGCTTGATTGGTCCTGAAGGTCACCTGATTATACTGGACACCCCTTTACACTGGCAACTCAAATTACAATGGCAAAGTATAGGCAGGAGTAGTTCACAAAAACATCCACAAGATGGCGCATTAATAGACTCCCTGTGTGCTGGCTCTGGTAATATATAGAAGGAATGAAGGGGGAGGAAACGCTTTACCTTATATGCAAATGTCCATACTACAAGCGTGCAGGCGCAGGCGATGGCGGCAGGGAAGGCCATGTGGTATCCAGTCCCCCATCCAGGAGGGGAGGGGAGCACTGATGATGGCTGCCCTGTGTCCACGATGACCGGAGGCCTCCGGGGAGGAACGCAGGCTGGCCGGGTCCTTAGCAGGGGAGCCGGGAGATGAGCCGCGTGGAGGAGAAGCGGTGGCGGGCGCCATCTTGGATCCTGTGTGGATGCAGGCTGCTTCGAAACGCGGTCCCCGGAGAAACCGCTCGATGGAGAGGTCGTAGGATGCCCCAGGAGGGGTTGAAGAGGATCGCTGTGTCCCCCTGCGAGATTTGCCCATGTCGGAAGGGCTGTAGAGAAGCCGGTCGGTCGGAACAGCAGGCTATATCGGAGGCCGGGGAAGGAGCTCAGGCGACGTGCGTCTCTACTTCTCCATAGCCAGGCCACGCCCCCCGGAGAGGCACTTTTAGACCTAATTTTAATAAATGAACCTGACACACTGTCAAAAGTGGAGGTTGGTGGACATCTGGGTAATAGTAAGCATAACATAATAAGTTTTCTTGTACACATTAAGAAGATGTTCATTAGAGGGGGTACAAAAACACTAAACTTCAGGAAGGCCAATTTTAACCAGCTGAGAGAGGAGCTTAGCAGCATAAACTGGGACAATGTCCTCAACGTGACGGGAACACAAACTAAATGGGACATCTTCAAAAATATACTAAACTAGCAGGAGGACCCGGGTTCGCACGGGTATATTTCATTTTTTGTTTGTGTAGTGGCCCCATAAGAATTGTCCAGTTTTGCACTGGTGTATTTTGTATATCGTTTGTGTGTGTCCATAAGCGTCATGTGATCATGTGTATCTCATTTCGAATATCAGTGAAAAACCTGTGATCAGTTGTTATGGAGACCTTGAGTAAATATGTGTGTATATGACCTTGTGTAACAGTGTCATCCACAGCGCCCTGCCCCTTTAAGGCTGACATAACGTAGTGAAGGAAAATGGCTGGGTTGCTATGGAAACCTAGAGTAAAACTGTGGTACTCTGTGCAGAGCCGTGTATCTAATCCTCCGTACTGTATGCTGACGCATGTATCTATTCCACTGGCATGTGGTATTGTGTGCAGATGCACGTATGTAATCCTCCGCTGTGTGGTATTGTGTAAAGAGGCGCATATCTTATCCTACAGCGTGTGGAACTGTGTGTAAACGCGTGTATCTCAGTTTGGATATCTGTGTAGGATTGTGCATGTGGAGTGACCATGTGTATTGCAGTTGGAATATGAGTGAAAAACTTGCAGGTTTGTATTGGCTAAGGCAGGGAGGGGAGGGAGGGAGCATTGTGTTGGGAATGCTGTATCTCAGCAATGGTACTTCTGAGCGAGTTGGAGTCTCGTCTTAAACCTTCCCGGATACCTGAAGTATCTCTGTACCGAATTTGGTGAAGATCGGTCCATTCGTTTGGTCGCGCATAAAGAACAGACAGACAAGAATTCATTTTTATAAGATAGAGAGAAGAGATGAGTATAACGCACTATATAAACTGGCCCTATCTGACCCTGAGGTAATTGTACGGTACCGGATTTATACAGTCTCTTAGCTCTCTGTGGTGCTCCCTCGGTGCAGGCCTGGGTCCAGGAACTCAGCAAACTCTGTCTTGGGTGAAGGTCTGACCACAGTGATGGCAGTCTAATGATGGCACCTCCAGAAAACAGTCTATGAATATTTGGTTGAGCTTCAGCCAACCATAGCAAGTCTCTCAACCGGCCTTTAGTCTCTACTAAGACTCTCAACAACACTGCTGCTTTTTCCTGTAAGCCTCTGCAGTGCTTCGGGCCTTGCACTATGCTCTTAGAGGCTATGGCTGACTAACAGGTCCTCACAGCACAGAATCTGGGCCCAAACTGGCTGCTCTCAGCTTCCTGCTCCACGTCACTTCCTTTGGACTGCACCATTAAGCATGGAGGAACCAGGGAGATTATTGTCTCTTACATTAGTACAGTCCTAGGCAATAAAAGGTAATGTCACAGAAAAGTTTGAAAGGGGCAACTAACTCCTACAATTCTCAGGTGCCTTTGACTATTTTATTCGTGGGCATTCTCCTTTCACCTGTTCTATAAAAAAGCAGCAAAATAAACCCGTTACAGTCAGCCTAGTTTTTATTCACACACTTCATTTCTATGGGTCCATAAACAAGGCTGTAGATTTTGTGTCCATGCCCTATACCAGGAACAGAAATTATGAAGCATATCCTACTGTAGGAGATCCAACAAGTCTTTATGCAGATCCAGAGCTGCGGATAACACACGAAAATGTGTTTATTTTTGTTAAGGATTAGTATTCACGGACAGTAAAAACTACTACACTCGTGTGCAGTAGGCCTTAGCCAAAGCTTACACTTAGGCTAAGGCCACACGTACCATAATGCAGCGCAGTCGATTCATCTTTTTTCATTATTGTTTTGCAGAATTTACCTCGGTGGCCTTTCTTCGCTTATTATACTTATATTGGAAACATCAGCATTTCCCCAGGTATAATGGACATGTTCAGACTTTCCAAAATTTGTCACACACTCAGTCACTATAAAAGATACTGTAAAACTAAAGCGTTTCTATAACAAGGAGCTTCCGCCCTCTAGAAAAAAAAAAAAAAAATTCAGCGTACTGTCTGCTTTCTCGATCTGTGCTGGTCCCGTAGCTCTTCACCGCCAGAAGGCGGAATTCTAGCGGTATACAAAACCGCATGAGCCCCAGGCGGTGAAAGGTCCTCTGTAAAGGGAAATGTATCACAAAGCTCTCGAGGGGGGAGTGAAAGCCGAACACCTGCTCCAGACCGCAAATGGTGCCTTTTAGGTCCGGTTCACATCTGTGGCAGACGGAGCCCATTGAAAATGGCAGAGGAAAGAAAGAAAAAAAAAAAAAATCGCAGCGCGGACAATTATATCTACGGAAACGCTGGCGAATTCCCTGTAGATATAATTTCTGTTACAGAAAGTAGTTAGCGGAGGAAAACTCCATGAACTTTCTGTTCAAAGAGCTGCAGGAAGAACAGCGATGCGTTCACGCCACAGTTGTTCCCGCAGCGCTTTAGCGCTGTGCTTCCGGCCCGTGCTTAAAAGTCGTAGCAAATGCGAGATGGATTGGGAACCGCAGACGCTTAAAATTGAAAGGCATGTCGCTTGGTAGCAACACCTGACACTGAAGAGATGAATGACCTGGCTTTGAATAGTAAATACAGAGCAGCCCTCACACAGTATTAGGGTCCGTTCACATGGAAGAAAATGACGCTGTATTTGGCACTGAATTTTCAGAGCTGGGAAAAAAAAAAAAAAAAGCACCTCCCATTGATTTCAATGGGCTCTGCTAGCTTTTTATTTATTTTTTCTCACTCACGTAATTTTCCGCTAGCTGAAAATACAGCGCCATTTTCATCTGTGTGAATGGACCCATACTATGACCTGAACTGACATCTCGGTAATGAAAACCGCCTCACCGGCAGACTGGTGAAGTTGCCAATAGCAGCCAGAGCTCAGCTTTCACTTTACCTCAGCAGCTCCAGTGATGAAAGCTCCTGCATAGTAAGCAATAATGACACTATGAGGCAGTTTTCACCTGACCAATATTGCTGCTCAGTAAGGCTGCTTGCACACTAAAGGATTTTTCATGGCTCCCTGGGCTATGGATACTACATCTCCATAAACTTCTATAGAGCTGCAAAAGTCACAGCTTTGTGCACAAAGTCGTCTATGGAACCACCGAATCCATGGCACGGAGGCCCGTAAAAAAAATACTGTAGCGTGCAAACAGCCACTAAGGATACCAGACATGTTTTGTCAGTGCATTCATGCATGTGTGCACGTGTGTGATCCACGAGTATGTATCCGTGCGCGCATGCACATATGTCATCCATATATGTGTGATCCATGAGTTTGTGCGTGTGCAATGCAAGTGTCCATGTGTGCAGTAGTTGTGTGTGCACTCTGTTCGTCCACGTATATAGTGTGCATCCATCCGAGTGTGTTCCCCGTGCGTGTGTATGGTGTGCATGTGGTATTTATGGGGGTAGTGTTTGTGTTGTATGTATCTAGAGAGGTCTGGTTTTTGTGTTGTGCTTGTGGGTTGGTGTATGTGTGATGTTTATATGGTTTGGGTGAAATACGTGTTGTGGCCCCTTTAGTGGTGACCCTTTTGTGCAGTCGCTATAATCCGTCCCTGTAAGTCACAACCGTTTTCCCTTCAGCGCTTTCACATTTCCCAATTCTATGAATAGGGCCTAACTTCAGGGACCCAAATCTCATGATGGGGGGGGGGGGGCACGCTAGCAAGATGTAACGTGCGCAGTACTCTGCTCCTGTGGGTGGAGAGGGGTGTGTGCTAAATTTCACTCAAATCAGGCAAGAACTGTGGATTTTTATAGAGCAGACTACTACAGATTTGGAGATATATAAAATATATAGATATGAAAATGCAGGAAATTTCAGCTATTTGCAGTTTTGCTGATAGCCAGCTCTGTTATCTCTATGTAAACACACAGATAGTACTCAGTGGCTTCAGTACAAGCAGCTGCATATTATCTGATCTGCAGAAGCTGCTGCCACAGATGAGAAAACCCCCTTTAATCCAAATTGGCAGATGTAGAAGAGCTTGGTAGGTGGTGCATATATGAAAATGTAGCAGAGCCTTACTTGCGGTAACAACTGATGGCAGGTTTTTCAATGATATCCATACTGATACATGATGCTTGTGGACCAATAGAAACTCACAGGGTCTTTAGTGTTCACATACACACAGCTTTCCATAGCAGCTACTCTATTCGTATGGGGCCACTACACAAACAAAAGATTAAATATACCTGTGCAAAGCCAGGTCTTCCTGCTAGAAAATATATATACACACACACACTACATATTGTTACTTTACACACAGCTCTGTTTCCAGTTTATTCTCTCCCACAGCTCTACTACAGCAGCCTCCCCCTGTCCCCCTTTAGCGCAGTCCTGTACAGCTTCTACCTTGCATAAGGCTACTGTGACCGGTCACACTTGTGTGGAGCCTTTACATAACTGACAAGGTTTTTTTGCAGGACCTACAAAAAAAAAATCCTGGCACAGAGGCCAAGTTCAGTTTTTTGGTCAGGATTTTGAGGCCATAGCCAGATACAGTCTCAAAATCCTGACCAAAAAGATGGCTCTCATTGAAGTCAATGAGATCCACTCCGGTCTTTTTTCCAGGAGCAGTTTCTTCTGGAAGAGAGGAGAGCTGCTCATTCAGGCTGTTTTGCCTCAGTGCGCAGCTGGATGCCAGGGTAGTGCACCAGCTTTCAGTCGCAGTTACCTGGCTTTAGGTCCTGAACCTGAGGCAGCCTCCGCCTCAGGTTTCGGACCAAAAAACGCCATCTGAACTTACCCTTAGTATTGCTGGCAGTTTGTGGACCTGCAGCAAAGAAGAAATTCCACCTTTGTTTGTAAACCACACAGTAGAATAAAGATATCATGTGAAGACAACCATTACAATGGGAAATTTCACTTTATTATTCTGGAGACATTTCAGAAACAAATATACAATACAATAAGAATTGTGACTTTTTGGAGTCTAGACCATAATTGCAAGAACTTTCTAAGATCTGTCAGAATTGCTAGCTGGTTAAGAAAAACATTTTTTGTACTGCATTAGCCAGTGGATATGAAATCAATAAAAAACAAAAACGAGTCTTTAATAAAGGATCCACTACCAATGACAGATTAAGAGTTTTTGAAATATACCTGAGGAAGAAGCAGAGAGCATCAAAAGCTTGTAATCTGTCATTAGTAAGGGGGCGTTCACACAATCGTCGGTGTCCGCTGCTAATGTCCGCACAAGATATTGAATGGACATTAGCAGCGGACACAGATTAAAATACATTAAAATAAATGTATCCACTTCTGAAGATTCAAGTTTTTTTTTTATATATATAGCTAGTTATGTTCATAGGAAACTTTACAGCAAAAAGACAAATTGAAACATTTCATAGAACTAATAGTTGATACTCGAGATGAAGGTCCAGCCAGGTGTCCATGTCACATGTTCTCCACTCCTGAAGCAAGCACAAGTTCTAGAAGAGAAAGTAAGTTCATGTCATTTTACAGAAAAATTGGAAACCGGATATGACAAAATAAATTTGGAATGCTATAAGATACGACAACCGACCGACAAAAACGCTCCACTACATACTTTTGGAATGAACATTTTACCGCCATTGCAAACAAAGAAAAACTCTTAGCACACCGTCATCCGTCCACACAACACTGACAACCTGCTGCAAAACCAAGACTGCAGGATGCAGCAAACAAAGCCTGAGCAGCCACCTTTAGACCAGAGGGTTTTCTGGCGACTGGTGTCAGATGCTGGTCAATGCAGCTACACTCCCGCCACGATGCTGTATAAGCTAAGCAGCGCAGCTACTAAAGTGAAGTCCTCAATTGGAAATCTGATATGGATAAGGCCTAAAATACCAACTCTTGAAGCTCCCTGTAAAAGAAAGCAGGGATTCCTGTAACTTGCAGGCCCAAATAGCACATGATCTCCAGCCCCTGCTAAGCCCCATACCACTCGCGGTGATGTTACCAAAATATAGACAAGCATAGGAATACGCTCCGGCCGAAAGCGTGGCCACCATGCGCTATAGTACAAGCAACACCACCACTTGTAGCACAGTGCCCAACAAGCACCAAAAACCCATGTGCTGCCTGTGCCTACATATCACAGAAGTCACCGCCACCTTCCACAGGGAGCTCCCTGAGTTGAGACTCCAGGCCTCATCCAGCCAGACGCCCGCTTAAGGGCTTCACTGAAGCAGCTACTCCACTCAGACCACACAGCACCGCAGAAAGAACACAGCTACACTGGCCAGCGTTTGATACCAGTTGCCAGAAAGCCCATCTGGACTTTAGGCGCCTACCCATGACTCGGTTCACCACAACCCTTAGCGTTAACCCCACAGCAAACTGCCTGTACTGTATGAAAAGAGTTTTGAGTACCAAGAGAGGTTTTGCCTTCATCCCATTAAATAGACCCCATGCTAAAAGTTGATACTACAAGTAGACGTACTAAATATAGCAGTCTACCCACATCCTCCACCACCCTCTCCATCACCACATGAAGGCTCAGATTCATAAGGAGGGGTTTATGAACCCTTACCTCAGACGCAACAATGGTAAAGGCAGTTTTGGGAACTACAGACTATAAGGATAATGTGCCACTGAGCTTTGAAGAGACTCACAAATGCAAACCACATATGGACAACCATCAATAACCTGCCCCATCTTACAAGAACACTGACACACTGCAACATCGCACAACCTAAACATAGCATGCACCGACAGGACCCCTCAGAGATCTGGCACAGAACAGGAATGCCAACTCCTGAGAACGAAAGCAGCCATTTCCGTAATGAGCAGGAGCAAACAGCACATGATCTCCGGCACATGTGCTGCCCGTTCCTACAGGTCACAGAAGTCACCACCATCGTCTTCAGGGAGCTCCTGAGTTGGACTCCAACTGTTACCCACAATCTCCACTTGGTGGGGTTTAGTTCAGCACCTACACTGCTCAGATCATACAGCATCACAGTGCGGGAATCACAAATCCCACGCAGCTTGTGACATGTCCCCTCAGTGCTAGCCGGATGCAGGATTTGACAAGTCATGACAGCCATCCACACCTAGTCTACATCTACTTGCCCCTTCATGACTCTACAACGCATTATCTTTCTAACAACTAACCACACAGTAGGATACAAGCTTTATAAACCTAGATTAGAGGTCAGTTCTCAAGGACACAGGCAAACCCTAAAGAGCACATAGTAATCTACCGCTAGTGCCCTCCACCACCCCTGCCATCACCACACGAAGGCTTGAATTCATAATGAGGGACTTATGATCCATAGACCTCCGACATAACAATGAAGAGGATAGCTTTAGGCACCAGTTTTATATTGATCCTTGCTCACAGCAGCTGCAAAATACCCAAAAAAAAGGCCAAATGGAACTTACCTACAACCTTGCAGATGGCAAGGTGATGTTCTTCTAGTAGTAGATCCAGCTTTCACAGCTACAAAAGAGGAAAACACGACACTTAAAAAACGTTTTAGTGTCGATTCAGAAACTGCAGCAGATTGATGTCGAATTTAAGAAATCCAACAATATTCAGACAAAGGGTAGAACTTATGCATCATAGAGTTATATAGTGAGCAGAACATTCAATACAGTAACACTTACCGTACTTACCCTGATCTTCTCAGCAGAACAAACATAAATCACATTATCACAATAGCATTGTACGGTGAACAGACATACTAAACTATGGTGCTAAAGTAAGAAGGGGATGGAGGGGTGGGAAGTGGGGGGGGGGCGGAGTCATTCTGATCAAAGTATTAAAGTGATAACCCCTCCATTATCACAATGATACAGTGACAATAATGACCAAGATTTTTTAGTGACCAGTTACCCAAGAGTTGCCAGAGACAGTAATAAGGGTAGTGTGTCTAATATTATATACACAGAGGAAGGTGGAGGAAGACAAGGCCAGCAAATACAACCTATAACCCCGACAGAGTTGATCCAGAGGAAGGTGAAAACTGGCAGTCAGTACAAGACCCAGGATCAACTATTCTAACAAGTGTAAAACCCTCATACAGTAGGGAATATTGAAATATAATATCCACAGTGTGTCATTTTATAACATTCATATACACATTAGATAAGGTTGCATAAAGAGAAACATACATAAAGTACAGCCCTACAGAGTTGATCCAGAGGAAGGCAAAAAACCCCATGAGGCCGATGCCAATAACCCCATGTTATGGGAAAAAATTCCTTCCCGACTCCAGTACGGCAGTCAGTATAAGACCCTGGAAAAAACTCGTCTAGATTTACCATTAGGACTGGGGACAGCCAAAAAAAAGTAGTAATACATGCATTCTCTATAGTAGGTTGAGCTAGGGCTGGGCCAACAGTCTCCATACAGTAGTATGGTGAGCTGCCATTTCCCTACAGCTTATATTAGTCTAGGCATACTAATGCCATTAGGATTAGACTCATTTCTATCATGGTATTAGAGGGAAAAACCTACTACAACTCAGGGGGCCTAGGGCAGAGACTAGCCAAAGCAGAAAGTTACTCTGATGGCATGGTGAAGCAAGAAATGCAGAGCATCAATTGCAAAGTTTTTTTCTTTTCTTAATTTAATTACTAGCCTTCACACGGTGTTACATCAATATCCCCTCCAATATCAATGCAACGGGTCATGCTCCGGCACCCTATCTAGCTAGGAGTAGGGATGGGCCTATGGCCTCACCATGCAGTTGTATGGTGAGCTGCCAGGTTGTTTTATTAGTCTAGGCATACTAATGCCACTAGGCGGCGGCGTTCTCATCAGAGCATTAAAGCAATAACTCGCCCAACTATCACAGTAACACAATGACAAAAGCAGCCAAAACCGCCAGACTAGGGCTACACCTATTAATGCCATTAGGAATAAGGGAGGCCAGTTCCATCAAATGCATTAATGCAATAACCGGCCGAAATATCACAGAAATACAATGACAGACGGCTAAACCCGTCAGGATCTGCTCTCAAGTAGAACTGGCAGGCATAGCTCTCTATAAGACCCGCCAAGATATAGATCTGTTAAGAACCACCGGGCGCTGTCTCTATAAGAACTGCCAAGCACAGCTCGCTCTATAAGAACGGTCACCTTCAGAGCTCCCACAGAGTTCCACAGGCAAAGCTAAGAGCAAATAAAATGGGGAAACCCTACCGTGTCAAACCAGCCAGTCTCCACGTCTCTGCAGCACACCAGTCCACGCCGTCCTCCTTCTGCACAACTAGTCTCCGTGTACTACAACAGCTGTATTTAAGGCATCACATGCTTGCCACGCCCCCTCACGTGTTTCTGAGGGGGCGTGGCCAACTAATTGGGAAGGTTTCTACACAGCTGTTGTAGCACGTGCCAAACAAGTGAAAGTGGGTGTGGCTGGAATAAATTCACATAGCAGGCAAACAGCAGACTGTCTAAAGCAATATGTTTCTAAAGCTTTCTAAAGTTTATATGACTGTGCTGACAGTACCAGTATTAAAGATGGTAGACGCGAAAACCTAGTGGGCTAAAGGACTTCCGGTGACGACGAGATCATGTGATCAGACTGGCGTGGGCGGAGCTATTCAGGACAGTGCCGAGTTACACAGGAAAAGGAAGTTGCAGTGAATGGAGACTGGAAGGAGGTAAGAGACAGCATGTGTAAGCAAGAGGGGTGGAAAGGGCTGGGGGAGGGGGGTCAGGCTGTGTGTGAGCATGATAGAGGAGTTTGGCTGGGTAAAGGCTAAATACTAGACTCCGTAAGGACCGTCTGCCGTTACAAGGTCACATGACCGGATAGGCGTGTCTTTACTTGTAAGCAGGACCTTCCACAGTATCCTGTGTAGTGGAGCAACATGGAGAGCTGCGAGGTGCACGATTTAGTGAAGGGGGGGAAGATACAGTAGGTGGACTGCAGGGAGTAGTGTAGAGGGGGAGAGATGTGCAGGGTCGGATTGGCCCGCCGGGAGACCGGGGAATCCCCCGTAGGCCCCAGCCTGGACTATTAAGACCCTCATTATGGGTTCCTACCGGACCTCCACTGCCTTTTGTTTTTAGTAGACAGTGGAGGTTCGGTAAGGCGTCTGCCCAGGGCTGGTGTCAGCACCCGGGCAAGTCACTGTGAAGTATGAAGGGAGAGAGACTCCGTGCTGAAGAGACAGCATGTGTGAGTAATAGGGGAGACATGGGGGGGGCAGACTGTGTGAGCAAGAGGGGAGACATGGAGGTGTAGGCTGTGTGAGCAAGAGGGGAGACATGGAGGTGCAGGCTGTGTGAGCAAGAGGGGAGACATGGAGGTGCAGGCTGTGTGAGCAAGAGGGGAGACATGGAGGTGTAGGCTGTGTGAGCAAGAGGGGAGACATGGAGGTGCAGGCTGTGTGAGTAATAGGGGAGACATGGGGGGGGCAGACTGTGTGAGCAAGAGCGGAGACATGGGGGCCAGGCTGTGTGTGCAAGAGGGGAGACATGGGGGGGCAGGCTGTGTGAGCAAGAGGGGAGACATGGAGGTGTAGGCTGTGTGAGCAAGAGGGGAGACATGGAGGTGCAGGCTGTGTGTGCAAGAGGGGAGACATGGGGGGGCAGGCTGTGTGAGCAAGAGGGGAGACATGGAGGTGCAGGCTGTGTGTGCAAGAGGGGAGACATGGAGGTGCAGGCTGTGTGAGCAAGAGGGGAGACATGGAGGTGCAGGCTGTGTGAGAAAGAGGGGAGACATGGAGGTGCAGGCTGTGTGAGCAAGAGGGGAGACATGGAGGTGCAGGCTGTGTGAGCAAGAAGGGGGGAATGGGGGGTTCAGGCTGTGTGAGCAAGAGGGGAGACATGGAGGTGCAGGCTGTGTGAGCAAGAGGGGAGACATGGAGGTGCAGGCTGTGTGAGCAAGAAGGGGGGAATGGGGGGTTCAGGCTGTGTGAGCAAGAGGGGAGACATGGAGGTGCAGGCTGTGTGAGCAAGAGGGGAGACATGGAGGTGCAGGCTGTGTGAGCAAGAAGGGGGGAATGGGGGGTTCAGGCTGTGTGAGCAAGAGGGGAGACATGGAGGTGCAGGCTGTGTGAGCAAGAGGGGAGACATGGAGGTGCAGGCTGTGTGAGCAAGAGGGGAGACATGGAGGTGCAGGCTGTGTGAGCAAGAGGGGAGACATGGAGGTGCAGGCTGTGTGAGCAAGAGGGGAGACATGGAGGTGCAGGCTGTGTGAGCAAGAAGGGGGGAATGGGGGGTTCAGGCTCTGGGGGGATGGGCACTGTGAGCATGGTTGCGTCTAGATTGGAGTTGCTCCTGGTAGGTCCTCCCTCCAGCAACTCCAATCTAGTCACCTCACTAGTGAACGGTCTAGATTGGAGTTGCTGGAGGGAGGACCTGCTAGAATCAACTCCAATGTAGACTGTTCAGTACTGAGGTGACTAGAATGGAGTTGCTTCGAGGAGCTACCGCCAGAAACTCCAATCTAGTCACTTCGCTACAGGAGCAGCTAGAGTGGAGTGTCTATAGGGAGGATCCGTAACTGGCCAAGAGAGACATTGTATATGTATATAATATCAATAAAAATATAGGAAAAACACATTCCTGGACATGTATACATTTGGCACTGATATAATTACATAAAATATACCTATATAAATATATATTTGCCATATGCTGTGTACAGGGCGGTGACGCCGCAGCCTTACGTGTTTATTATAACTTGCGCCACTTATTGTAAGTGATAATGGAAATATATGGCAATTTAATAACTGATATAGAGCTAAATTCTGACGTATCGCTGTGCGCCTGATTTATCAGTATATAGTTACTGCAGGTAGGCTCATGATGGTCTCGGCATATTCTGTAGTTACAATAGGTAAGTCCTCCTTGCAGCAACTCCATTCTAGCTGTCTCACTACGGAACTGACTAGAATGGAGTTGCTGCAGGTAGGTTCATGGTCTGGGTATATTCTGTAGTTGCTATAGGTAGGTCCTCCTTGCAGCAACTCCATTCTAGCTGTCTCAATACAGAACTGACTAGAATGGAGTTGCTGCAGGTAGGTTCATGGTATCGGTATATTCTCCATAGGTTATTCAGTATAGGACCTATATCTTATAAGCTCCGCCTACAGTAATATTAATAAAACACACATTTTAAAAATTTATATTTTATTGAAATAAAACCATCCGCACAATCCTTATTATCCATATTTAAAAAAAAAACCAAAACTAAACAAAAAACCACCTCCACTAGTTACCAACGTAGTCCATCAACCCCCTCCCTTCTACCAACTTACCTGTCCTGGTCTAGTATTACCTGCTTTCATGGAATAAACCAGCCGTTGTCGTCTCATGTGGTGGGGTTACTAGAGTAAAGACAGGATCACATGTGCGCCAGGTTCTATGTTGTTTAAAGAGGACCTTTCACTTCCTGGGGCACATGCGGTGTAATACACCACTAGAAAACCAACAGTGTGCTGAATTCAGCGCACTATCGGCTTTCCCTTTCTGTGCCGGTACCGTAGTTCTTCACTGTCAGAAGGGCGTTTCTAACAGACAGTCAGGAACGCCTTTCTTCACAGTAGCATCTATTGCGCTGTATTGTGAGACTGAGGGGCATTGCTTATTTCCAACGATGACTTCTATGGACGAGTACTATCAGGAGGGGAGGAAGTGTTCCTCACCACTCTCACAGTACGACTTTCGGCTTTCTAGCGGTGTATTACACTGCATGTGCCCCAGGAGGTGAAAGGTCCTCTTTAAATCTGTCATGTGACCTGAATGATGAAAAGCCAGATCGCTAAAACATCGGTTACTCATGGACACCAGTGGACTCCATTGACTTAATGGGGTCAGCCGTTTCTATAGTGAAACGGGCAGAGAGAACAATCCTCCGTGCAGGACTTTTCTCTCTGTCGATTTCTGCGGCCGATGTGAATCTAACCACAAATTTAGTCCAGTGACCTTCTTTTTTAATTAATGGAGAACCAGAATGTGAGGCCGCCTCCTACTGAAAGGATAGTACCTCAGGATAGGCCATCAGTATTAGATGTGTGGGGGCCCCTGCAGATCTCTGGTGTTGTACAAACTGTAGTGGTGAGTGTAGGTACTGCAGCGATGCGCCATTACAATCTCTGTACCGGAGATATGCAGGGGTTTTACGTGTTGGGGTTCCCCTGCAGGTCTAATATTGATGGCCTACCCTGAGAAAGTGGATAACTCCATGAGGCTGGCTCCCCACACCACTTAAACACCGTGGAAGAAACGTGGCAGAAAAAAAAAACCCAATCCCATCCCCATTTTACAGTAAAATAGATGCAGCGGATACGCTGCACTGTTATGGTTTTGGAAATTGGAGCATGCCAGTTATACCCCAGGACACACCGGCGGCGGCTTCCCTATTGGTATAGTTAAAGCAGAAAGTCCATAGAGGAAACCTGTACAAAGCGCTACAGGAAGAACCCTGATGTGTTGCTGTTTTTCCAAAAGTGTTTTTTTTTTTTGCTACAGGTGCTACGTGGGGCCTTAACCACAGTCATGTCAAGCTTGTGATGAACCCCTTCTTGGGTAATCAGCAATTCAATCACTTAGATGGAATCACTGACTGCAGGAGGTTGGGGGAGTCAGTGGTGAATACAGCTCACCAGGCACACTTGGTGGTCTTCGGGGGGCACGTTGTATTAATGAATATATGGGGGGGAGAACACAGGCAGCCTGCTATACAAATAAAGCAGGGGTCGGCAACCTTCAGCACACCAGCTGTTGTAAAACTACAACTCCCAGCATGTATACTTGCTCTGCTGTTCTTGGAACTCCCATGGAAGTGAATGGAGCATGTTGGGAGTTGTAGTTTCACAGCAGCTGGAGAGCCGAAGGTTGCTGACCCCTGAAATAAAGTATAGCTGCCCTAATCTTCCTTAGGGTTGCACCTGCTGTACAGGGAGAGTAAAGTGACCATGACATTTGTTAGAATTGCTAACTCATGCACTAGAAAGAGTTAATTGCAGTCATAACCTGACCACGACTAACCCCAAGTGCAAGAGTCACAGTCAAGGGTTTACACTCAGTTATGACACACAGAAAAGTAATGTCTTAAGATTTGCCCCCATCTAGTGAAGGGACTCTTTCTGCTCTAAAGGAGTCCCTGCATTGTGAGTAACCTCTTTATACAGCAATGACCATCAGTTTGGTGCTAGTGATCACTGCAGGGTTGGAGAGTGAGCAGTGCAGAATATTTATACCTACAGCTCACACAGGAGGCAGCCCCCAGGTCCTGGATCTCCCCTATCATACAGATGGCAGCCCCCCTTGCCCCTCTCAGGCTACAGATGGCAGTCCCCCTCAGTATACAGCAGGAGCACCTTAACACATAGGTGGCAACATCCAAGGTGCCGGACCCCTCCAACACACAGGCAGCATCCCCAAACACACACAGGTGGTAACATCTCAGGGCCCAAGAACAACCCCCACCCACATACAAACAGCACTGCTGGAATTCCCCATTTACATGAAGGCAGCACCCAAATGACCTAAACACAACAAAGCAGTACCCTGGAACCTCCGCCACATGCCCACAGGTGGAAGTACCCAAGGGGCCATCACCAAAACCACCTCACACACACACAGGTAGCATCCCAGGGGCCTCCAAACAAGGACACAGGTCGCAGCACCCTGGGACAGAACTCCCTCTCACATACAAGCAGTACCCCAGGACCCCAACACACAAATTCAATACCCCTGGGAACCCACACAAACGCATGCAGCAGGCCCCCCGGGGACCCTCCCCACCATTACATGCAAGCAGCACCCCAGGGATGTTTGCTCATCCATTAGATGTCAGCAGCACCCCAAGGACATCGCCCCCCCTGTAGATGCCCAAGCACACCAAGGATGCATGCCAACATAATTAGATGTCGATGGCACCCCAGGGTCTCTGCCCCTTTTAGTTGCCAGAAGTACGCCAGGGACACCTTGCCCCTATCCATGCCAACAGCATACACCATAGATGCTAATAGCACCCCAAGGACCTCCCCCTTTATGTCAGAAGCACCTCGAGGACCTCTACCTTTCTTCAGATGCCAGCATCCCAAAGACCCCTGCCCACTTAGATGCTAGCAGCATCCAAGGGACTCATGCACTCCTTCAGATGCCAACTGCACCCCTGCCCCCCCCCCCTTCGAAGCACACCAAAGATCCCTGTCCTTCTCTTTTAGTTGCCAGCAGCACCCCATAGGCCCCTGCCCCTTCTTAGATGCCAGTAGTACCCCAAAGACCCCCTTCTTCCCCCCCCCAGATGCCAGCAGTATCCCAAAGACCCAGTGCCCTCCATTAGATACCAGCAGTACTTCAAAGACCCACTGCCAGGGGTGTAACGATCGTGACCTGGCCCGGTGAGACACGGGGCCAGTAGCCAGCTAGAGATAGTCGGGGTCCAGTACCACTATGTGACAGCAGCAGGGGAAAGCCTGGTTCCCCGACCACTATATATATTGTAAATGAAAAGGGGCACCGGCATATTGCCAGGCCCTTTTTCAATAGACACTGGCCCAGGAGAGGTGACTTAAAATAAATAGATATACTCACCTCTCTGCGTCCTCTCCGGCGTCTTCCATCATGTGATTGAGGCCTGAGATTAGGCCCCAGCAGTCAGATGGAGCGCAGCGGCGTAATGATGTCAGTGACCCCTCATGTGACTGCTGAGGACCAATCACAGGACTCAACAGAGACATCAGGAAGATGCTGAAGACAGCCGGAGCCAGGATACCCAGGAAAGGCGAGGCGAGTATTAGGGTTTGTTATTTTTATTCACCTACCCTGGGCCTCCGATTATTATACTCTGGGGTCTGAGGAGACCACAGTGTAGAATAATATCACTGGAGGGGGCTGTTGGGAGCATATAATACTGGGGGGGGGGGGGGGAGGCATTGCTGGAGATATAATGTGGGGGGGGGGGGCACTGCTTGACATGTAATATTGTATATGGGGTGGGGGTGGGGGGCTGCTGGGTATGTAATACTGAATGGGGGACACTGCCCGGGCATGTAATACTGTGCACGCCACTGCCTCCCCTCTTAGATGCAGCAGTACCCCCAAAGATCTCCTGTGCCCCCTTAAATGCCAGAAACACCTAAAGGACCCCGTCTCCCTCTATGCCAACGACTCCTATACCACCCTAAACATCAATCCAATCCACCAGACCCTCCGGGATACAGTCCCATAAAAAACTCGCTCCCCTCAGCCTAATCCAACGTGCAGTCCCAAGTAATTATATCACTCTCTCTCTTCAGCCTCATCCAATGTGCAGTCCAATGTAACTACATCAATCTCTTCCCTCAGCCTCATGGAACATGCTGTCCCATGTAACTACATCACTCTCTCTACTCAGCCTCATCTAATGTGCAGTCCCATGTAACTACATCACTCTCTCCCCTCAGCCTCATCCAACATGTCGTCTCATGTAAAACAAACCTGTCTCTTCTCTTCCATCCTCCATTACCACAAGACAATCCTCTCTGCTTTCTGTTCTCCAGCTTCATGAGCTCGGCTCCGGCTTCCTCTATACAACACAGAGCAGTGATGGCCGAAACTCTGCCCTCCTCTGAGAGGCCACGCCCCTTCCTGAGACATTATACCTACCAGGAGCAACTCCACTCTAGTCACGACCCTGTGAGCATATAATACTGTGGGGGGTGTCACTGGTGAGCACATAATTCTGTTTTGGGGGCCACTGTGGTGCACATAATAATGTTTGGGGGTCACTATGGAGTACCTAATTCTGTTTGGGGGCCTCTGTGGTGCACATAATACTGTTTGGGGGCCTCTGTGGTGCACATCATACTGTATGGGGGTCACTATGGAGCACGTAATACTGTTTGGGGGCCCCTGTGGAGCACGTTATGCTGTCCCAGTATTGCTTACATGTGGGGCGTTGCGCTGCTTTCTCACCGTATTCTTGATAGCTGCAGTTGTGGGTACTAAAGCTGTATCTCTTTCAGGTATCTGAGATATTGCTTTAGCGCCCATAACCGCCACTATCAAGAATTCACTCTAGTTAAGGGGATTGGGGACCACGGACAAAAGTTTGTACCCAGGCCCACAAAACATTAGTTACACCAATGGCGCTGCTCTGGGTCCAGGCACCGCCATTAATATACCTTATTTTTAACTAGATCGACTGTGCTGATACACAGATGTCCTGCACTTGGATGTAAAGTGGCCACCTCCGTTCATCAGGATCGCAGGTAGGTGAGTATAACTCTTTTTTTTTTTTTTTTTTTAAAGCTTAGTTTTGGGTATTTTAATAGTACAAGGGGTTGTTTGGAGTGGGAAATTATAATTATAAGGAGGGGGCATTATGAACATAAGGGGGGTCATTTTTATAGGGGGACATTACGAATACAAGGGGAGGCTATATTAGGAGGCATTATGAACATAAGGGGGTAGTCATTGATATTAGGGGTGCAGTATTTATGTCAGGGGGAATTAGGGGCATACTATGAGGGGGCAATTATTTTAATGAAAGTGGCACTTGGGCTTTATTAAGACTAAGGCCTCACGTTGCAAACTGCAACAAAATAGCGCTGCAGAAAAAACCGCAGCAGCAACGCATTGTGTTTTTTTTTCCCGCAGCGCTTTTCATTTTCTGCTTCCATTACACCTATAGGGAAACCATCAGTGTTTTCGTAGGTATAAGTGATATTCCAGCGATTTCCAAAACCCCAACGGTTTTGGAAATCGCAGCATGTTCACTGCACATAATTTTCCACAACGTGTGGATGGGATTTGCTAGAATCCCATTCACATTGCAGGAACTGTCGGCTTTTCCCGTGGTGTTTTCGCCATATGAAGCCCCATCCACACTTTGCGGTAAAATAAGATATATGCTGTAATTTCCAAAGCAGTCTTGGTTTTAGAGTTAGACATTGCAGCATGCCTATGGAAATTCTGGCGGTTTCAATATAATTGAAGCAGAAAATAGAGAGGAAAGCTCTGCAAACTTTCTGTGCAAAGGGCTGCGGCAAGAAACGTGATGCGTCATGGACGCGGTTTTTCCCGCAGCGCTTTTTTGCTGCAGGACACCACGTGGGGCCTTGAACTGGAAAACTCCTTAAGCCTATTTATATTGATGATCTATCCTCAGAATAAATCATCAATAAGAGATAAGTGACCCCCTGATCAGTTGTATGAAGGGGCCATGGTGCCTGTTTATATCACACGCTGTCTGTTTATAGTGACCGTGTGGTGCAATTACAGCCTTGTCACATAGACGCTTATAGGACGAGGCTGTAGTTACATGACATGGCCACTGTGAGATGTACGATACTGTGTAAACAGAGAAGGGGTCACGGCGCTTGCACAGATGTCACGATTCACTCAAACAGCTGATTCATCCCTCATTATTACACCTCAGCCACGGAGGTGTAAAAAAAAAACAAAAAAAAAACACACACTCGCCTGTCCCCAGCACCCTGTTGTCCTCCGCCTCTGTCTGTTCGGTCTGATGGCAACACCTCATTTCTGGAAATTCTGTACCCAATTCCTCTTAGCGGTCACATGATGTGCAGGACTCCAAGCAAGAAGGTGCCAGCACGAGACTGAATGGACACTGGCCGAGGACAACGGGTTGCTGAGGACAGGTGAGTATGCTCTTTTATTTTAAACCTCCAGCCCGGCACATGAGTTGCTCCAATTCCTGGACAATATCTTTAAAGGATTTATCCATGTTTCTAATATTTATGGCCTGTCCTCAGGATAAGCCATCAATATTACATCTGTGGGAATCTGACAGCCAGGACCTCTGCAGATGAGCTTTTTCATTACAGTGCGGCTACAGGTAATGGTGACAATTCTAGGAGCCACGCTGCTCTCTTGCCATACAGGATGTAGCAGTGGGTTTAGGTAGTGCAGTGGTACACATCGTATGGCAGGCGAGCAGCCGGCTCCTGATATTACCTTTAGCCATCCTGTCTCTGTACAACTCATCTTCAGGGGTCTTGGCGGTGGGCCCCTAAAAACAATTCCACTGGTGGGCCCTAAACACCCCAGTCCGACCCTGTGCAGGGTGGATGTGGGGTACACAATTCACTGTGGCGGAGAGATGGGTGCATGGCAAACTGTGGGGTGCCTGGTGAATTGGGGGGGGGGGATTTTGAGCTGTGTTACTTTAATGGATGGCAAGCTATGGTTGATGCTTGGTGGATTTAGGGTAAGTTCACACAGGTTTTTTTTTTTTTTTGCTCAGTTTTTTTCTGGGAGCCGTTTGTTCCAGCTCCTAGAAAAAAGAACGGACATGTTCATTCTTCAGACACCTCACGACATCCGCCTGAAGACACTCCCTCCTCCCAACTAGGCCCATTCATTTGGACCTAATCCGGAGCGGAGTGCGCAACTGGATGCTGGTGCAGTGCACTGGTATCCAGTCACAGCCACCTGTATTTTGGGACCGGAACCTGAGGCAGCCTCAGGTTCCGATCCAAAATACCCCGTGTGAACCCGGCCTAAGGATTGCATAAGAGGCACAAAGAAACTCCTCCATTGGCGGTGCAGAGGTGATTGACAATGTGCTTTAGGTTAAAGCCCCACATAGGGGGCCACAGCCAAAAAGCTCTGCAGGAAAAACCTCTGTGGAAACACATTGCGATTTTCCTACAAGGCCTTTCACGTAAAATGTGCAGTTTTCCTCTGCGGACTTTCTACTTTAGATATACATATAGTTTCCATGTGCTGCAATGTACAAAAAGTAATGGGGGGATAGTGCAGTGCTTGTTAGTAATGTGGGGGTACACCGGAGGGACATGGGGGATAGTGGGATATACCTGGATGTAGTTATAGCTGCACTCGTTAGTATCGGGTCTCCAATACTGTGAAGACCCAGTGGCTATGATGGCCGCCATCTTTAAAGGTCCGGCATGTACTATTACAGATGTCGGGAAGGGATACAATTATTTAAAGGGATCCTATCATTTAAACACTTTTTTTTTTTTTTCCTAGCTGACACGTCGGAATAGCTGACACGTGCAGGCGATTCGTCTTTATCCGTCGTCTCCGGTCCGCCGTTCGGTAGAAAGACCGGTTTTTACTGGTATGCAAATGAGTTCTTCTGCAGCACTGGTGGGGTGGGGGGAAGCGCTCAGACAGCACTTGCGGCATCCCCGATGCTGCCAGAGAACTTTCTCCAGCGACGCCTCCATCTTCAACAGCAACCGCCTCTTCTGCGTCTTCTCTGGGGTCACACTCCGGCGCTTGCGCAGTCGGTTCTGCCTTCGGGATGCAGGCAAGAGCCGAGTGGACAGGCCGGCGGCCATTTTTTTGGAGGCCGCTACGCGTGCATGTGCAGTACGCTCCTGTTCTCCATACAACTACAGGAGCTTACTGTGCATGCGAGCGTAGCGGCCTCCAAAAAAATGGCCGCCAGCCTGTGCACTTGGCTTTTGTCTGCGTCCCAATGGCAGAGCAGACTGTGCAGGTGCCGGAGTGTGACCCCAGAGAAGACGCAGAAGAGGTGGTTGCTGTTGAAGATGGAGGCATTGCTGGAGAGACTTCTCTGGCAGCATTGGGGACGCCCCCAGTGCTGTGAAAACTCATTTGCATACCGGTAAAAACCCGGTATTTCTACCGAACGGCGGGCCGGAGACGACTGATAAAGGTAGGAGACAAATAGCCTTTCTTAAGGCTATTCTGCCGTGTTAGTCATAAAACAATGCGTTTGAATGGTAGCGGTCACTTTTTAAAGGGATTCTGAGTTTGTTCATGTTTTGCTGTTATTTTGTTGTTTTTGACTTTTTTATTTTTAATAAATTTTATTTTTTGGGCAAAAAAATTAAAAAAATAGATGTGTAAATAGTGTTTTCTGAATGTCATAACTTTAATAGTAAGAAATCCACCAATTCGCTATAACTTACCCCATCCCCACCTCTTGTGTCACCAAAGCGACTCTGACTCATCAAGGCACAACAAGATCTCTGCATACAGTAGTGGAAGACCTAGAACATGATGGAGTAAGGTTACGTTCACACTACTGTTATGCACGTCCGTTACTGTTATCTGTCATAGGATGAGAGCAACAGACATAGATGGAGTCTCCTCATCCTCCTGCGTCTGTTCCCATTGACTAGAATATTAAGAAAAAAAAAACCCATTAAGGACGCCGTCTTCTGTCTCCTTTTTTCTGTCTCTTGTGTTTTTTCCGTAATTTTTGTTTATTTTTGTAAAGGAAGGAAAATGTCCGGTGCGCACAACTTATTCTTCAGTCACAAAACTAAACTTAAATGATGGGAGACTGAGGACAGACAGGAGACAGGGGCCATCGTGTTGTCTACATTAGTGTTAACTTGAATGGACACTGACTGTCTCTGTCCATTTCTCTGCTGCAGTTAATGTCCGTTGCGGTCATCCATCAACGGACATTAAAGGGGCTCTTTCAGCAAAATTTTGTTGTATGAGCCCCACATATGCGTGAATAGCCTTTAAAAAAAGGCTATTCAGGCACCGCTAATCTCATTTTAATCCCCCGTCCTGTTTTAAAATAAAACTATAAAAACATATATGTAAATCATACTTGAACTTGCACACTGGGCGGTGATGCACGATCCGACGTCATCTTCTGCCACGCCTACCTCTTCTTTCGGCGACGCCCACCGGTCCTGTCTCTTCCCCGGCTTCATCTTCTTCCATCGGTTCCAATCCAATTGGTTGAAATCCGGCGTGTGTGCAGTAGAGCTCCCTCCGGAGCTACTGCGCACACTCCGGCGGCACTGCCATTGAGAAAAATGGTGCCAGAGTATGTGCAGTAGCTCCAGAGGGAGCATTACTGCGCATGCGCCGGACTTCAACCAATTGGATTTGAACCGCTGGAAGTAGATAAAGATGAAGCCGGGAAGAGCCAGGACCGGAGGGCGTCGCCGAAAGAAGAGGTAGGTGTGCTAGAAGATGTCGTATCGTGCGCGACCGCCCCCCGTGGATGTTCAAGTATGATTTACCTATATGTTTTTATAGTTTTATTTTAAAACGGGACGGGGGTTTAAAATAAGGTTAGCGGTGCCTGAATAGCCTTTTTAAAGGCTATTCACGCATATGTGGGGCTCATACAGCAAAATTTTGCTGATAGAGCCCCTTTAACAAGGGTAGCCTGAACCCGCCCTAGGGCTGCTATTACACAGGTGTGTTTTTGATCAGAGTAGAAACAACAGCACATGCGCTAATGTGAATAAAGATCACATGTGTAATGGCACCCTAAGGCCGGCTTCACATGGACACATTTGGTTGTCAGCTGTGGTTCCCAGACCAGGACCTGGACTCCCAGCAGTATAGTTGTTTATGATGCTAGGAGTTCCGGCTTCCTCGCAGCTTCAGCGTTCCATACTGTAATGTCCGTGTGAAGCCGGCCTAAGGGTTACTAATATGTGAGGCCCCACGTTGCGGAAACGCTGCTTATTTTGTTGCAGTTTTTGGAGGCAAAGCCAAGAATAGCTACAAGAGGAATGGGAAATGTAGAAGTATAAGAACTTCCTATATCTTTTGCACAATCCACTTCTGGCTTTGAGTCAAAAAACTGCAACAAGTAAAGCTGTGTTTCTGCAACGTGGGGCCCCGGCCTAAAGGAGTATTCTAGGAATATGCTGTTGAGCTCCACTTCTACTCAGTTAGAATCTGTACGTCACACGGCCATGCTGCAGTTCAATCTAATTGAAATGAATGGGGATGAGCTGTAATACTAAGCACGGCCTCTATACAGTGTATGCCACTGTGCTTGGTAAGTAGAGAAGAGACCACAGCAATCAATATCATAGTCCCAATAATCCCTTTAATTTATACCTTCATGTAACTCTAGGCTGAGACCTCACAAAATAGGACTGATCTAAGGGCGGGTCCACACTTGCGCCCGGTCTCTGCTTTGTGAGTTTCCATCTTGTGCCCGAGAAACCCTGATGGAAACCCGGCAGCCAGTGTCCGCTTGTGAGTGGCTGTGGGCGTCTTCAAATCTCTGCGGTGAAACTGTTTTTTTTTTTTGTTTTTTTTAACTGGACACAAAGTTGGACATGCAGGACTTTGTGTCTGGGGAAAAAAAAAAAAAAGGTTTCGCCGCGGATGCCAGAAGATGCTCATGGGCGGACACTTTGCAAACCCATTCAAATGAAAAGTGACTGCCAGTTTTTGTCTCCTGTCCAGTTTCTCGCAAACAAAGAAGACGGAAACCTGCAAAGCGGAGACGGGGCGCAGGTGTAAACCCGCCCTAAGATACATTCAGCACACTTTACTATACAATTGTATAGTGAATGCTGGATATTACTAGAGATGAGCGAACAGTAAAATATTCGATGTTCGTTATTCGTTACGAATAGCATCTCAATATTCGACTATTCGAACGACTATCGAACCCCATTATAGTCTATGGGAGAAAATGCTTTGTTTCAGGGGATCCTACCATTCGACTCAGGAGAGTCACCAAGTCCACTATTACACCTCAGCAAATGATGCCAACACCTCTGCAATGCAACTGGGACAGCAGGGGAAGCATGTCTGGGGGGCATCTAACAAGCCCAAGTCACTGTATTACCCCACTATCACAGCCTAACAACTACACACTTTCACATTCCAAAAAACCTCTATCAAAGTGGGAAAATACCTGGAAACCTTCTTTACTCCCCAAATGGATGGACACAAACCCCAATTCAAGCTCAACAAACAATAAAAAGCACCCCTTTTAAACCACGTTCCCCATGACAACCACAGATGGAATAGGCAATGGGAAATCCTTTAGTCCCCACCCCGAACTGTCATTGTGGATGTGTGTGATGTGGTAAGACCTTCCAAAATTCACTTTTAAGGCCCTTAACATGAGTGCTTCCAAATTAAGTTACACACCCTTAAGCTGAGCTACCAGCATTAATTGAGGCCCTTCAGGTTACTTCAGCCTTTTACCTGCAGAGTTTTAGGCCCTTGAACTTAGTTCAGCCTTGCAGCAGCAGAGATTTGTTGGTCCTTTGGGTGAGTTGAGCCTTTAAAAAGCAGTGCTTTGGGCCCTTTGGCTGACTAGAGCCTTTTAGCAGCAGGGTTTTATTTTTTGGCCCTTGGGGGAACCCTAAAACATTAATTTGCAGGCGCCTGTGGGGGGAGCCCTAAAACATTAATTTGCAGGCCCCTGTGGGGGGTATGCATGAGAAAAATTATTTCAATTAAAAAAAATAATTTTTTTTCAAACATTCAGTAGTAGGGGCTGGGGTTGTAGGAGGATGAGAAGGATGAGGAAGAGTAAATTGGTTCCTGACTGAATCTCTCCAGTACCTGGGCTATGGAGTGGATACCCAGCTGGATATCTACATCCTCACCCACGTCTCCTGCTGCTGCTGGCAGCCTCTCTCCAGTACCTAGACTCTGGAGCTGATACCCAGCTGGGTATCCACCTCCTCTCCCACGTACCCTGGTGCTGGCGAGGGGCACTGCTGGTAGCCCCTCTCTAGTACGTATAATGTGGAGCTGATACCCAGCTGGGTATACAGTTCCACGTGCTCACCAACGTAACCCGGTGCTGGCGAGGGGCACTGCTGCCAGCCCCTCTCCAGTACCTGGACTCTGGAGCTGATACCCAGCTGGGTATCCACCTCCTCTCCCACGTACCCTGGTGCTGGCGAGGGGCACTGCTGGTAGCCCCTTTCTAGTACGTATAATGTGGAGCTGATACCCAGCTGGGTATCTAGTTCCACGTCCCCTGCTGCTATGCTGCATGATTTGCTAGCTAGCTATTAATTGAGCTCTGAAAAGAACTGTTATTATTCTCAATTCCTGCCTAAGGGCTCATTGACATGGAGTAACGCCGGGCGTGTATCACAGCCGTACACGCCGGCGTTACGGCAGACTGCCAAACACTTCCCGTTCACTTCAATGGGAGCGCTCCCATTGAAGTGAATGGGAAGTTTTCGGCAGTCTGCCGTAACGCCGGTGTGTACGGCTGTGATACACGCCCGGCGTTACTCCGTGTGAATGAGCCCTAACAAAGCACTGTATCGCACTGACAGTCTGACGCCACACTCTATCACTCCAACACGAGAATGAGACGAAGATGGCCGACACTGTTCTTATGAATTGGGAGATCACCTGTTTTCGGCAGCCAATGGGTTTTTTTACATTTTTTTCACTGCCTCCGTTGTCGTAGTTCCTGTCCCACCTGCCCTGCACAGTTATTGGTGCAAAAAACACACCAGGGAAGGTGGGAGGGGATACGAATTTTTACTGCGTATGCGGCCTTGTATTTGATTGGGAACGAATACATCGAACGCCAAGATATTCGATCGAATACCTATTCGATCGAACGGCGTCCGCTCATCTCTAGATATTACCAGAAAAGAGTGGCTTCACTCACAAAACTGCTGCCGATGTTACAAGCCGTGCGGCTTCTGGGTAATACAGCGGTTATCTACTATATATAAACAGTATACAGGACTCATATTATAAGCCTACATTCACACTACACTGAATAATGGTCATGTCATCACATGGCAGCCTTACATTCAATGAGGCTATTCACATAGCCGGGTCACGGACCGTCAAACAATGCAACGTTCTCTTTCTCCACAGATCTCTTCATACACTGACTCTATCTTATACCATCTGAAACCTTCTAAGTACAGTATATGATACATGGATACAGTGTGAGACGGCTAAATACTATCACTGGAAGGACCTCACCGGTATGAAACCTTGTAAGCATAGGAAAGATGGAAAAGGTCCTTACGGAGTATAGTAAATTGCCAGGTCAGTGTGAGACGGCTAAATACTATCACTGGAAGGACCTCACCGGTATGAAACCTTGTATGTATAGGAAACATGGAAAAGGAAAACTCCCTCACACTTTTTGCTGGAAAATATTTTTACCGCTTTTATTGTTGATTTCCAAACAATTGTTGGAATAATAATAATAAGACACATATTATCTTTATCTTATAATTCTTATGATCTAATCTTGTCCCTTTATTGTGAGATTTACAAACATTACTGAAGCCGGAGCCCAGCTATTATAAAGGTCCTTACAGAGAGCGGGGTTTAGCCAATTCACTGTGAGGGTGCGTTCACACGATGTAACGTGGAGTGCAATCTGGCACGTATACACGTGTGAGCAGATTGTGCTCTGAAAAAGATCCCATTCATTTCAATGGGAGTTAGGAACGTATACGCCGTGTTATAGGGGGCAAAAATGGTCCCTACAAATGATGGGAAATAGACGGCTCACATAGAGTTGGCTAAATACTATCACTGGTGAGGACCTGGTCCCTCTGGAGTACGGGATTTAGCCAATTCACTGTGAGCTGGCTAAATACTATCTCGGTTAAGGACCCGACCACCAGGCGGGAAAAAGGTCCTTACCAGTAAGGGGAAATAGACAACTCACACTGAGCCGGCTAAATACTAGACCTGGTAAGGACCAGGTCCCTACAGCGTCTACAGGGGCGTAACTACCATAGAGGCAGCTGCCACAGGGCCTGGGCCATTAGGGGGCCCGGTGACAGCCGCTACCGCTGCATTTTTTTTTTTTTCTTTATAGGCTGTTAGGGACCCTATTCACTTGCCGATTCTGGCTGGGCTGGGATCGGTAAGTGACACTGCGGGCCCCACAAATACCATCATTATACTCGGGGGTCTTTGCAGACCCCCGAGTATAATGATCAACGGACCGGGAGAGGTAATAAACATAAAAAACACTGTTACTTACCTCTCCACGATCCTGCCAGGCCTCCTTTCTGACGTCTCTGACGTCACATGAACCCGGCCTGCGTCCCGGGTCATGTGATGTCTGACGTCATTTCAGAAGAACGGCAGCGGAGAAGACAGCGTAGGAGCCGGGGACAGGTAAGAAACAGTAATTTTTTATGTTTTTATTCCCCTGGGTCTCCGATTATTATACTCTGGGGTCTTTTCAGACCCCAGAGTATAATAATTGTTTATGGGTGTCCACTACTGTGTGCAGGGGCCACTAAGGGACATAATTCTGTGTGCAGGGGGCAGTAAGGGACATAATAGAGTGCGGAGGAGGGGGCCGGTCGAGGTCTTCGACGTCGGTGTCGTTTGGGGGGGGGCATGTCAAAAGTTCGCCACGGAGCCCCGCCATTCCTAGTTACGCCACTGGGCGTCTAGTATTTAGTCACAACCGTTCAGGCTGTGTGTGAGCATGATAGAGGGGTTCAGGTTGTGTGAGGTGGGAGAGGTGCAGGATGTGTGACAAATGGGTCAGTCTCATGAAGGGAACACTTAAATAACATATGGGGGGGGGGGGATTTATTGTTTTACATGGGGCTTATGTCTCTGCTGTCACATCAAATTCCGGAATGTCCTTTTTTTTTCCTTTTGACTAAACATAAACCTCAAAACAATGTTTAACTAGGTTTTTGTTTGTTTCTAGGTTTATGTGAGATCTCAATGGTGTGAAGACTCCACTACAAGATCATTAGGTGCCAGTGCTCTAGACCAAGCGATGTGCCCCCTAGTGATCAAATGTCTCAACCGGGCTCCTCCAAATAGGCAACACTTATTTTATAAACCTTTATAAGGCTTTGTTTGGAGCCTTCAGTAAAAGTTATTTGATGGTCCCCTCAGTGCCCCCACACTCAGGAGAATGTCCCCTTCACTGCCCACATGTAATATAATGGCCCCACAGCGAGCAGCATGTTATATAATGGCCCTTACTCTGCCTCTACATGTATGCAGCCTGCAGTAGAAGTGCCAATATTTTGTAATGCATTACATTAGGGATAAGGCCCCCTGGGGGGTATACCTGGGTCTGTAAAAAAAAAAAAAAGCCCTATGCACCCCCATACACGGAATTAGAAAAAAAGTTATGGGTGTCATAATATTGGCACAGTTTTGGGTTTTTGTTACGGGGTTAAAATGTAAATAAAACCATATAAATTTGTTTTCCCTGGAATTGTACCAAAACATAGAATACAGGTGACATGTCATTTTTGGCTACAGAGTAAATGCCATTAAAACAACAATAGCCTCCCATGCCTGCGTTGTAGAGGTGGCTTTCCGACTGCAGAGCAAAGAGCAACGGCTGGACTATTGCGTACTGCGGCAGAGTCAGAAAAGAGGGAGGAGCTGTCTTACTGGAGGAAGTCTGGAAGTAAGAGAGAGGCAAGTATGATGGGGCGGGGGCGGTGGGCTTATTATGCTTGGTTCACACATCAGTATGCCATCCGTCCGTTTGAATTCAGTTTGAGACTTAAAACGGATTGATGCACATACTGATTGCATACTGATGTGTGAACCAAGCCTTAGTTGAGAAGGTCTAGTAGTGGTCAGGATAGCTAGAGAGACGGAGGGGGAGGTAGTGCAAGTCAGCGTACACGTACCATGATGCATTAGCTAAGGCTGCTTCACATCTGTGTTCGGTATTCCATTTGGAGAGTCCGCTTGGAGATGCCCTCTGAACGGAATATTGAACGCATTAAAAAGCGATGAGCAATGAAACCACACGGACCCACAGGCTATAATGGGGTCTGTGTATTTTCCGCACGAATCATGCAGAGAGAAAAGTGCTGCTTTCCCCCAATGGAAATATTGCAGGTGTTAATCCACCTATTGCTAGTAACAACGAATCCCAGTGCAGTGTAGGCACGACCCCTCAGGATCTGACACTAGCTGTTACCCCGGCCCCATCAGATGTCCATTATTAAGTATATACTATATAATCTTTTAACATGATGTGGTCTAGAATTCCGTTCCCCCGCCTCTCCCCTTCCTATTCCCATTCCTTGCTTATTTGGGTCTTCCCCTCCTCCTTGGTCTTTCTTTTGTAAGGTTTTACATTTTTTTACCTTAAATTATTATTATCTTTTTGATACTAAATATGAAATTAAAAATCAATTTTTAACTAAAAATATTCATTGTCCTGTTTTCATTTTCGTTTTCTCTGTGGTCTATAAAAAACTTTCATCAAACAGGTTTTCTAGGCTGATGGCCCCCCCTCCCCCTTAGGATAGGGTCACCAATATTGGATCAGTGGGACTCAGCACTTTCAGCCAGTCTCCAGTGCTAGAACCTAGAAGGCTCTGTAGACTGTATGTTGGCGGTGGTTAATACTACAGCTCTGTTCACTGTATATAAGCGGGGTAGAATACTACAGCTCTGTTCACTGTATATAGGTGGTGGTTAATACTACAGCTCTGTTCATTGTATATAAGCGGGGTAGAATACTACAGCTCTGTTCACTGTATATAGGTGGTGGTTAATACTACAGCTCTGTTCACTGTATATAGGTGGTGGTTAATACTACAGCTCTGTTCATTGTATATAAGCGGGGTAGAATACTACAGCTCTGTTCACTGTATATAGGTGGTGGTTAATACTACAGCTCTGTTCACTGTATATAGGCCGTGGTTAATACTGCAGCTCTGTTCACTGTATATAGGTGGGAGTGAATACTGCAGCTCTGTTCACTGTATATAGGCGGGGGTGAATACTGCAGCTGTGTTCCTAGTTATTGGGGGCAGGGCTGTAGTGCTCCGGCACCACCGCTATACCAGGGACACAGATGTCGGCTTCCAGCACCAGAGACAACAAGCTATTCCCTCTAGGAATAAAAAGTAGATCACTGGGGATCTGTCCTTTGGGACCCCCACTGATCACATGTCCTGTTTCTGCCCTATATGATCCACAATGTGCGCTGCTGATTCGTTCATTTCTTTGAGACAGCCAGAGATAATTCTGATCTCTATTTCTTTTCAGCAGTCCCATAGGGATGAATGGCGCAGTAGTACAAATGTAGGACCCTTGTTTTGATGATGGTGGGGGGTCCTAGTGGTCAGGATAGATTAGTGTCAGAGCTGTGGGGAATGGCCGCTGTAATAGGTACTAAGCTTAAAATAAAACCCTGTAAATAGGATTATGCCATGAAAAGTATTTATCTGTCCACAGGATAGGCGACAAATATCTGATCGGTGTGGGTCTGACAGCTGCGTCCCCCACCGGTCCCGAGGGGACATGGGCGTGGAAGTGGAT
This sequence comes from Leptodactylus fuscus, assembly GCF_031893055.1. Taxonomy (NCBI): domain Eukaryota; kingdom Metazoa; phylum Chordata; class Amphibia; order Anura; family Leptodactylidae; genus Leptodactylus; species Leptodactylus fuscus. The sequence continues at coordinate 152,208,019 of NC_134268.1, forward strand.
ACCCAGCGGGATGTCCACTCCAAAGTCCAGGTACTGGAGAGGGGCTGCCAGCAGTGCCCCTCGCCAGCACCATGGTACGTGGGCGAGCACGTGGACGTGGATATCAAGCTGGGTATCCACTCCAGAATCCATGTACTGGAAAGAGGCTGTCAGCAGTGCCCCTCGCCAGCACCAGGGGACGTGGATACCCAGCTGTATATCCAGTCCAGAGTCCAGGTACTGGAGAGAGGCTGCCAGCAACCAATTTACTCTTCCACATCCTTCTCATCCTCCTCCTACAACCACAGCCCCTACTACTGAATATAGTAATATTTTCTGTTTTTTTTTTTAATTAAAAAAACATTTTTCATGCATACCCCCACAGGAGCGTGCAAAATCTTTTAGGGCTCCCCTCCAAGGGCCTGCAAAACAATTTTTTAGGGCTCCCCAAAGAGCCTGCAAATTAATGTTTTAGGGCTCACCCCAAGGGCCTGAAATCTAATTTTTTAGAGGTCGCCCCAAGGGTCAAAAAATGAAAAACTGCTGCTGCATGGCTCTAGTCACCCCAAGGGCCAAAAAATGAAATGCTGCTGCTGCATGGCTCTAGTCACCCCAAGGGCCAAAAAATTAAAAACGAGAGCCATGCAGCAGCAGTCACCCCAAGGACCAAAAGCACTGTATTTTAAAGGCTCTACTCATTCCAAGGGCCAAAAGCACTGTATTTTAAAGGCTCCACTCACTCCAACAGCCAAAAGCACTGTATTTTAAAGGGTCTACTCATTCCAAGGGCCAAAAGCACTGTATTTTAAAGGCTCTGCTCACGCCAACAGCCAAAAACACTGAATTTTAATGTCTCCACTCACTCCAACAGCCAAAAGCACTGAATTTTAATGGCTCCACTCACTCCAAGGGCCAAAAGCACTGCTTTGTAAAGGCTCTACTCACGACAAGGGCCAAAAGCATTGTATTATAAAGGCTCCACTCATTCCAACAGCCAAAAGCACTGTATTTTAAAAGCTCTACTCACTCAAACAGCAAAAAGCACTGTATTTTTAAGGATCTACCGACTCCAACAGCCAAAAACACTGCTTTTGCAAGGCTCTACTCACTCTCAGTGCCAAAAACACTGCTTTTTAAAGGCTCACTCACTCCAACAGCCAAAAGCACTGCATTTTAAAGGCTCCACTCACTCCAACAGCCAAAAGCACTGAAGTTTAATGGCTCCACTCAATCCAACAGCCGAAAACACTGTATTTTAAAGGCTCTACTCACTCAAACAGCAAAAAGCACTGAATTTTAATGGCTCCACTCACTCCAAGGGCCAAAAGCACTGCTTTGTAAAGGCTCTACTCACGACAAGGGCCAAAAGCACTGTATTATAAAGGCTCCACTCATTCCAACAGCCAAAAGCACTGTATTTTAAAAGCTCTACTCACTCCAACAGCCGAATGCACTGTATTTTAAAGGCTCTACTCACTCAAACAGCAAAAAGCACTGTATTTTTAAGGATCTACCGACTCCAACAGCCAAAAACACTGCTTTTGCAAGGCTCTACTCACTCTCAGTGCCAAAAACACTGCTTTTTAAAGGCTCACTCACTCCAACAGCCAAAAGCACTGCATTTTAAAGGCTCCACTCACTCCAACAGCCAAAAGCACTGAAGTTTAATGGCTCCACTCAATCCAACAGCTGAAAACACTGTATTTTAAAGGCTCTACTCACTCAAACAGCAAAAAGCACTGCATTTGAAAGGGTACACTCACTCCAACAGCCAAAACACTGAATTTTAATGGCTCTACTTACTCCAACAGCCAAAAGCACTGTATTTTAAAGGCTCTGCTCACGCCAATGGCCAAAAGCACTGTATTATAAAGGCTCTACTCACTCCAACAGCCAAAACCACTGTACTTAAAAGGCTCTACTCACTCCAACAACCAAAAGCACTGTATTTTAAAGGCTCCACTCACTCCAAGGGCCAAAATCACTGCATTTTAATGGCTCCACTCGCTCCAACAGCCAAAAGCACTGCATTTTAAAGGCTGTTCTCACTCCAACAGCCAAAAGCACTGTATTTTAAAGGCTCTGCTCACGCCAATGGCCAAAAGCACTGTATTATAAAGGCTCTACTCACTCCAACAGCCAAAACCACTGTACTTAAAAGGCTCTACTCACTCCAACAACCAAAAGCACTGTATTTTAAAGGCTCCACTCACTCCAAGGGCCAAAATCACTGCATTTTAATGGCTCCACTCGCTCCAACAGCACTGCATTTTAAAGGCTCTACTCACTCCAACAGCCAAATGCACTGTATTTTAAAGGCTCTACACACTCAAATAGCAAAAAAGCACTGTATTTTTAAGGATCTACCGACTCCAACAGCCAAAAACACTGCTTTTGCAAGGCTCTACTCACTCTCAGTGCCAAAAACACTGCTTTTTAAAGGCTCACTCACTCCAACAGCCAAAAGCACTGCATTTTAAAGGCTCCACTCACTCCAACAGCCAAAAGCACTGAAGTTTAATGGCTCCACTCAATCCAACAGCCTAAAGCACTCTATTTTAAAGGCTCTACTCACTCAAACAGCAAAAAGCACTGCATTTGAAAGGCGCCACTCACTCCAACAACCCAAAGCACTGTATTTTAAAGGCTCCACTCACTCCAAGGGCCAAAATCACTGCTTTTTAAAAGCTCTACTCAAGCCAAGGCCAAAAGCACTGTATTATAAAGGCTCTACTCACTCCAACGGCCAAAAACACTGCATTTTTAAGGCTCTGCTCACGCCAATGGCCAAAAGCACTGTATTATAAAGGCTGTACTCACTCCAACAGCACTGTATTTTTAAGGATCTACCTACTCCAATAGCCAAAATCACTGCTTTTGCAAGGCTCTACTCACTCTAAGTGCCAAAAACACTGCTTTTTAAAGGCTCACTCACTCCAACACCCAGAAGCTCTGCATTCTAAAGGCTCTACTCACTCAAACAGCCAAAAGCACTGAAGTTTAAAGGCTCTACTCACTCCAACAGCCAAAACCACTGTACTTTAAAGGCTCTACTCACGCCAACAACCAAAATCACTGTATTTTAAAGGCTCCACTCATTCCAAGGGCCAAAAGCACTGCTTTTTAAAAGCTCTACTCAAGCCATGGGCCAAAAGCACTGTATTTTAAAGGGTCTACTCACCCAACAGCCAAAAGTACAGTATTATAAAGGCTCTACTCACTCCAAAGGCCAAAAACACTGCATTTTTAAGGCTCTGCTCACGCCAATGGCCAAAAGCACTGTATTTTAAAGGCTCTACTCACTCCAACAACCAAAAGCACTGTATTTTAAAGGCTCCACTCACTCCAAGGGCCAAAAGCACTGCTTTGTAAAGGCACTACTTACGACAAGGGCCAAAAGCACTGTATTTTTAAGGCTCCACTCACTCCAACAGCCAAAAGCACTGTATTTTAAAGGCTCTACTCATTCAAACAGCACTGTATTTTTAAGGCTCCACTCACTCCAAGGGCCAAAAGCACTACTTTTTAAACGCTCTACTCAAGCCATGGGCCAAAAGCACTGTATTTTAAAGGCTCTACTCACTCAAACAGCACTGTATTTTTAAGGATCTACCTACTCCAACAGCCAAAAGCACTGCATTTTTAAGGCTCTACTCACTCCAACAGCCAAAAGCTCTGCATTTTAAAGGCTCTTCTCACTCCAACAGCCAAAAGCACTGTATTTTAAAGGCTCCACTCACTCCAAGAGCCAAAAGCACTGCTTTTTAAAGGCTCCACTCATTCCAACAGCCAAAATCACTGTATTTTAAAGGCTCTACTCACACCAACAACCAAAATCACTGTATTTTAAAGGCTACACTCACTCCAAGGGCCAAAACCACTGTACTTTAAAGGCTCTACTCACTCCAACAACCCAAAGCACTGTATTTTAAAGGCTCCACTCACTCCAAGGGCCAAAAGCACTGCTTTTTAAAAGCTCTACTCAAGCCAAGGGCCAAAAGCACTGTATTTTAAAGGGTCTACTCACTCCAACAGCCAAAAGCACTGTATTATAAAGGCTCTACTCATTCCAACGGCCAAAAACACTGCATTTTTAAGTCTCTGCTCACGCCAATGGCCAAAAGCACTGTACTTTAAAGGCTCTACTCACGCCAACAACCAAAATCACTGTATTTTAAAGGCTACACTCACTCCAAGGGCCAAAACCATTGTACTTTAAAGGCTCTACTCACTCCAACAACCAAAAGCACTGTATTTTAAAGGCTCCACTCACTCCAAGGGCCAAAATCACTGCTTTTTAAAAGCTCTACTCAAGCCAAGGGCCAAAAGCACTGTATTTTAAAGGCTCTACTCACGCCAACAGCCAAAAGCACTGAATTTTAATGGCTCCACTCACTCCAACAGCCAAAAGCACTGTATTTTAAAGGCTCTACTCATTCAAACAGCACTGTATTTTTAAGGCTCCACTCACTCCAACAGCCAAAAGCACTGTACTTGAAAGGCTCTACTCACTCCAACAACCAAAAGCACTGTATTTTAAAGGCTCCACTCACTCCAAGGGCCAAAATCACTGCTTTTTAAAAGCTCTACTCAAGCCAAGGGCCAAAAGCACTGTATTTTAAAGGCTCTACTCACGCCAACAGCCAAAAGCACTGAATTTTAATGGCTCCACTCACTCCAACAGCCAAAAGCACTGCATTTTAAAGGCTCTTCTCACTCCAACAGCCAAAAGCACTGCATTTTAAAGGCTGTTCTCACTCCAACAGCCAAAAGCACTGTATTTTAAAGGCTCCACTCACTCCAAGGGCCAAAAGCACTGTATTTTAAAGGCTCCACTCACTCCAACAGCCAAAAGTACTGTATTTTAAAGGCTCTACTCACTCCAACAGCCACAACCACTGTACTTAAAAGGCTCTACTCACTCCAACAACCAAAAGCACTGTATTTTAAAGGCTCCCACTCACTCCAAGGGCCAAAAGCACTGTATTTTTAAGGCTCCACTCACTCCAACAGCCAAAAGCACTGTATTTTAAAGGCTCTACTCACTCCAAGGGCCAAAAGCACTGTATTTTTAAGGCTCCACTCACTCCAACAGCCAAAAGCACTGTATTTTAAAGGCTCTACTCACTCAAACAGCACTGTATTTTTAAGGATCTACCTACTCCAACAGCCAAAAGCACTGCATTTTTAAGGCTCTACACACTCCAACAGCCAAAAGCACTGTATTTTAAAGGCTCCACTCATTCCAACAGCCAAAAGCACTGTATTTTAAAGGCTCTACTCACACCAACAACCAAAATCACTGTATTTTAAAGGCTACACTCACTCCAAGGGCCAAAACCACTGTACTTTAAAGGCTCTACTCACTCCAACAACCCAAAGCACTGTATTTTAAAGGCTCCACTCACTCCAAGGGCCAAAAGCACTGCTTTTTAAAAGCTCTACTCAAGCCAAGGGCCAAAAGCACTGTATTTTAAAGGGTCTACTCACTCCAACAA